>NC_141036.1:8130000-8207500 GCF_052040795.2 Danio rerio | reverse complement strand
AGTCAATGATAAAGGAATAAATACGTAGTTTAAAAGCGTACCTTTGGAATTGATTTCCAGGCTGTCTTTGTCTTCACACCACCCACTTGCCACATGCGTTTCTTAAATACAAGATGGAAAATTAGTTCATCAATTCATTTTATACATCTCCATCTATACCTTTCATCATTTTTCTGTATGTTTTCAGTCTCACATTTATTTATTTACCAAGATCAAAGCATGTTACACTTCCCAAAGACCCACATTCCATCACACTCATTTACCGGTAGGTTGTCTGGCCTTTCCTCTTTCTTTCTCTCCTCTCCTCATTGTCCTCCTCCACCGCCTGACGGAAATGCGCTGGAATCTGTGCTCGCCTATTTCCATATCAAAAGGTGAGGTATCACCATGGGAGTTATTGGCGGGGAAATGTTCGTAATTATTATGACAGGGGTTATATTAGTTCTGCTGGACCAATATGGTTTGATTGAAGATTAATTGAGCTTTTCCTATAGGTCTCACCTCGGCTTGTAACTCTATCACGTGTTTTCAGATGCCGGAGCTTGAATTGTTTTCAAATCTGAAGAGGTATTGATTGCCATTTTTTATCAAGAAGAGCAGGATTTGGTAGCTTTTGTTCTTTATTATGTAGATAGTTCACACAAAAATGAATATGTACTCATCATTTACTCACCCTCAAGTGTTTCCTTTGTTTTGCTGATGACAGTAGCAGATATTTGAAGATCGATAAAGTACTACAAAGGTCAATGGCTAGCTGGCTTCAGCGTTCTTCAAAAAATCTGCTTTTGTGATGATTAAAACAGAAAGACACTCGAAGAGGTTTGTTACAAGTTTTAAAGAAATGTAAATTTTTGGGTGAACTATACCTTTAAGAAAAAAAATCCTTTGTTTGACAAATTTCGAATTACAGATTCACACATTTTTTCTAAGATAAGAATGCAGTGAACAAAAGCACATGTACAGTGAATCGTTGCAATGTACCTCAATGTGACAAAAACTTAAATCATTATTCTGTGAAGAATGAGATATATTTTGTGTAATTTGCATTTATTAATCAGCAAATTGAAAAATATAAATATAAAATATAATCAGGGTTTCTGCAGGTTTCTCCAAGTCAGATTTAAGACTTTTTGTGACCATTTTAAAACCATTCTGAACAAAATGTCAGATTTTACAGGGCAAAACAGTAAGGATTTTTTGTAATAGCCAATGAAACATTGTTGCTCATTAAAAATTAAATGTAGATATTTCTTAGCCATATATTTTAAATAATGTGTCAAAACAAGTAAACTCTAGTCATATACATATTTATTTTTATTGGCATAATTCAAAATTGATGCACACCATACATTTAAAAGTAATATTTGTAGAAATATATTTGTAAAAGATAATTTAACCATATTAATAAATTTGGCTTTAGTTGAATATTTTTTTAGATAGATTGTTGGTCGTAGTGATCGGGTTGCTTTACATGGACAAAGGCAAAATAAGACCTGTCTAAAAAGTTTTTAAGACATACAACACCATATTTCAGCGAATTAGATATTTTAAGACTTTTAAGACCCCACAGACACCCTGATTTTACAGTATGTATATAGATAGATAGATAGATAGATAGATAAATAGATAGATAGATAGATAGATAGATAGATAGATAGATAGATAGATAGATAGATAGATAGATAGATAGATAGATAGATAGATCCGATCCGATCCGATCCGATCTATCTATCTATCTATCTATCTATCTATCTATCTATCTATCTATCTATCTATCTATATCTATATAGATAGATAGATAGATAGATAGATAGATAGATAGATAGATAGATAGATAGATAGATAGATCGATCCGATCCGATCTATCTATCTATCTATCTATCTATCTATCTATCTATCTATCTATCTATCTATCTATCTATCTATCTATCTATCTATCTATCTATCTATCTATCTATCTATCTATCTATCTATATCTATATATATATATATATTGTTATATATATAGTTATGTATAAAGATGGCATCCACTTTAAATGAAATATACGAATGCACTACACACACTATATCTCTCAATGCATTAAAGCTCAAAGAGTCATGGCTTCTGTGTTCACTAGAGTGGAAGAATTTGGCTTGAACTGTAGACTCAGCCTCACATGAACTCGCTCCATCCCTCCCTTCACTTCATCTTTCTTCACCTCCTCCCCATCTCATCCGCTCCCCACGCTTTCATTTCTGCAGCTTAGCATGCTACAAAAGGGTCAGGAGCGTAAATCACACTCTAAATCCATGTTAAAACTGCTGAAGATTTACTAGATTTCATCCTCGGCAGGAGCTACCTTTTTCTGACAGCGTGCCTAACAGATGTCAGGGGAAATTGGGATTGTGAAGTTGATGTAATATTCGGTTTCTCAGCTGAGCGGGGAAGGGTGAAAGAGTAAAATGAGTGAAATTTATCCGACATCTTTTGTTCGGTTAATTTGGGACTGATTAGTGCAGCATTGAAAGATTTTGTATATTCATATTTAAAAAAAAAGGTAAAACGTGACAACAAAACTGGTCTAATATCACAGAGGAATTTGTAGGAATAGCCAAAAATATGTTGGATGAGACAAAATTATTGATTTGTTAAGGTCATAAGTTATTAGAATATTAAGTAAAGATCTTGTTGTACACAGTGCAAATGCTGGCTTCCACACAATTCCTTCATATTGTCCCAACACAAATCGATTAAGTTAACCTAATTGTTTTTATATATTTAAGTGGATTGAACATAAAACAATTAAGGCATGCCCAAAAAACATAACAAGTGTGTTGTTTCTACTAGGGATGGGTTGATAGACGATGCCATCGTGCATCGGCGATAGCCATCACGATGCTGAGCCAGCATCGCAGATCCTCCACCCCCATCGCAGCAGCAACCCGCTCGCAAAAAACACACACTTAGGCCCTGTTTACACTAATACATCTTAGTTTTAATATGGCATTTTAGTATGAAAACTGGCGTTTCATGTAGCATTAAGCCCTCCATCCACACTATACAGCTGAAAACGCACACACTCTGTCATGAACTCTAGCATATGCGCACATCTGAGCTCCAGGCAGTCAGAGGGTGTTTTGAGCACAAACCCCAGAGAGCAGTGCACGTCAGACAGTTTATCAAGGATGTACCGCGGGAAATGTGATGTGAAATGTGATATGTGTTAAATGTGATATTTAATTAACCTTGTCTCTAACGACTCTTCAGTCCTTTGAATCTATCAGGTAACGTGTCACAGCGTCAGACACTGCTTCAATCTTTCGTTTTTTTACGCTTGTACTTGTACGAAAACCTTAGATGCTGTTGATTGGTTCCTGCAAGTTTGTCGACGCCATTATAACGTACAGATCACTCTGCCTCATGTCAGAGTACTGTAGAAAAGGTGATTGAAAGGTGGTCATTTGTGTGTAACTTATCTTTATTTATTTATGATTTGTTTATGGGTAAAACATAGACCATGCGGGTCAGGTAGTTAAATCGTTAGGCAACAAATAATTCATTTGTTTTAAATTAATTAATTATTCATAAATAATTAATTCACCACCGCCTACAATGACAATGCCATCGTCCATCGTCCAACGTAATGTTTCATACAATGTCAAATTGGTCGGCATCGCCCAATCCTAGTTTCAACTCATTTTGAATAAGTAGTTTGAACAAGCGGCAAAAGTCCTTTTTTTGAGTATGATAACACTTTGTACATTTCCTACTGTAAATCTATCAAAACTTTATGTTTGATTAGTATAATGCAGTTGAAGTCAGAATGATTAGCCCCCATATTTATTTTTACCCAATTTCTGTTAAACGGAGAGCAGATTTTTTCAACACATTTCTAAACATAATAGTTTTAAAAACTCATTTCTAATAACTGATTTATTTTATCTTTGCCATGATGACAGTAAATAATATTTGACTAGATATTTTTCAAGACACTTCTATACAGCTTAAAGTGACATTTAAAGGCGTAACTAGGTTAATTAGGTTAACTAAGCAGGTTAGTGTAATGAGGCAAGTTATTGTATGATGGTTTGTTCTGTAGACTATCTAAAAAAATTGCTTAAAGGGGCTAATAATATTGACCTTAAAATGGTTTCTAAAAATTTTAAAACTTCTTTTAATCAAGCCGAAATAAAACAAATAGGACTTTCTCCAGAAGAAAGAATATTATCAGACATACTGAACATTTTCTTGCTCTGTTAAACATCATTTGGGAAACATTTAAAAAAGAAAAAAATATCAAAAGGGGGCTAATAATTCTGACTTCAACTGTATATTGTTCAAAGTTTGATGTGGACAACTTTTAATGTAATTTTCTCAATATTCAATATTATTTAACCCTCAGATTCCAGATTTTCAGTTAATTGCATTTTCGCCAAACATTGTCCTGTTATTACAAACTATCCATCAGTAGATTTCCTTTTAGATGATGTGTGCATGCTTTTGTAGTCACAGATGTCTAATTTCTATATACTAGATATTTTTGTCTTATATACAGCAGGGAAAATAAATATTGAACACCATGTCACCATGTTAATCAGAAAATATATCATCTGCTTAGAATTATAAGGTTCTATCTGACATTTTTGTCAAAATTGATTTATTGATATACTCTTATTAAATGACAACTTAATTACATTATGTGATGTTGTTTATCAATTGTTTAAATTTTAAGACTTTTTATTTTAAAAACAAATGTTACACATGTACTGTTTGCTATGGAATGCAAAAACTTTAAAGCTCAATATTTTAAAATTATTCAGAATGCAGAACCTTTTAAATTCCAAGGTGACAATATTTCTAAAGGTGTGGTTGGCTTAAAATTTTCCCTGGAGGTTGGTAACAACCAAAGGAATCCATACGAGCAAAGAAAACAAATCTAATTACTTTACAAATTAAGTTATGCTTAATAAAATGGCATGACGCAGGGGGAAAGTTTTGAACACATGAAGAAAAGAAGGTGTAGAGAGGCAGTGAAGGCCCAGACAGCAGCTGAAATCTCTCAGTAGTTAGCAACCCTCTTCCCTTTGTCATTGTAAATGAACATCAGCTGCTTCAGTCAAACATCTAGATTAGCAGGAGGATGAAGACGAAACCAGGGTGGACATTTCAACAAGACAGTGATCCAGAACACACCCAAGGAAACTCTCAAATGCTTTCAAAGAAAGAAAATCAAGCTGTAGAATGGCCCAGCCAATTCCCAGACTTGAACCTAATAGAAAACACAAAATAAAGCTAAGATTTGATAGACGAGACCAACAGAATCATCAAGATTTGTACACTCTGTTAAAGTCTGTAATAACTGTAATTGGCAACCAGTGATAAAGCAAAGAAAAGTGACAATATTTGTATAAATTAAAGGTATAGTTCACCCAAAGCAAAAAAATCTGTCATCATTTATTCACCCTTTACTTGCTCCAAATTAATTAGATAATTTTAGAAAGAAGATATTTTGAAAAATGCTGAAAACAACTAACCATTGACTTTCATTTGTTTTTCCTACTATGGAAGTCAATGGTTACAGGTTTTTATATTTAAGAAACTCATAAAGATTTAGAACAAGCAAAGATTGAGCAAATAGTGAGTCAATTTGTACTATCCCTTTAAAGTCATCAACGTTGACACTGCAAATTTTGATTTCACATAGACTTTAGTGCCAAAGAGTTCTGCTTGTGTCATTTATGAATAATGCTGATGGAAATTGCACAAAAAAAGTCAATATTTATCCACTCAAATTGCATAGCTGGTGTATAAGAGGATTAGTTACATGGCATTAGCGTGCTGTCGGCATCATGAGTGTGTCGACTCTGGGATTACGACATGAGGATAATTGGCATTCTTCATGAAATGCCAGAAGACAAAATATGATGGTAATAATAAATCTGTGTTTCAAGAAGTAGCCTAGTGATCCGCACTCATTTACATATTTGTGTATTGATGCTATTTTAGTGGACATTCTTGGAGAAACAAAACTACAAATGTTTCAGGGTGCACTCCAAACAAAATAAATCACAATCAAGTGTTTATAACCTTCTGATTTTATTTTAATTAATTTGTCAGTTTTTTAAAAGGTATGGTGCCGGATTCCTTAGAATTAATCTAAATCTGTTAAAATTAAATGTTATTAGATTTATTCAGTTAAAAATATGAATTTGATATAAATATATTAGGAAAAGCCAGATCTAATTAGATAAATTCTACCAGATTGGTTTCATTCGGCGACAAACTTGACGGAACTCCACACAATATATTATATCCTGTGTGTTTTAAATTAATAAACACATTAACAATTAATAACAAATGTGTTAAAACACATTGGATTTAATTATTTTTTTGATAAATCTTGATCTTATTTTTTTTTTATTTGTGTTCAATTGAGGAGCAGGGGAAGGAGAGATGTCGCAGAGGAAAGTGAAAGTGAAAAGCAGGCAGGGGGTGATGCATGTCAGGAGGGGAATCGGTAAAATTAGGTGCCAGAGGTGGATTCAGGATCCAGATTCAGGATCCGGCTTGTTCAGGCACAAATTAAGCCATGTTAAAAACACTAAAAATACAGTACACTTTCAATATTTCTGTCATAAATCTATTATTTAAGGTATTTAAGGTAAACAACATAATATATAACTAATATATAATAATGACTGGATGCTAATAAACGTTAAATGGTTGCAAACTATTTATATGGGATGAATTAAAACAAACGAATTAAGTTGAACGTTACTATTTCTTTTTATTTAGCCCATATAAATAGTTTGCTACCAGTTACCTTAAAAGGCACCTATTTTTACCCCTTTTTCAAGATTTAAGAGAAAGTCTTTTGTTTCTTCAGAATGTGTCTAAAGTTTCAGCTCAAAACACCCATAAGAAAATTTATTGTAGCTTTCTGAATATTGAAATTGTCTGCTCTGAGCACACTGTAGCTGTTTTTGTTGCCTGTGCCTTTAATGCTAGTTCTCCCTGCCCACCAATCCCACATGCCTGTCAGAATGTGCCTCATTCTCCGGCTGTGTCAGATAAACAGCACAGTGACAGACATGAAGAAAGCAGACCTCATGTAACGTTTGCGAAAAATACTACAGTAAGAACTTTACCAATGATTATGTGATGTATTTGTTGTTGAGTAAATTCAAGCCTTTCTGCAACGATGAGTCACACACAATGTCATCACAAAGTTCACACACACAGCACACTAGTTCAACTTTGCACTGTTTTTGCAAAGCAAATGTGACAGGATACACGTTAAAATCCACTGCTGTGTGAATATCCGTTATTTTAATGTCTAAAATAAACCTGATTTAATGTCCACAAAGCAGGATTGAAGCGTCTTCTTTTATAATTGTACTGACACATGGCTGTGGTGATAAAGACAGTAAAATCGCTGTAATTCATTACAGACATATACTGTTTTAAAAACGTTTTAAACTTGTAAAATTCACTCTTGTTCACATTTGATGATGATTGATGATCACAGAGAGCTGAACAGACCTTTCAATCTTGTTTGTCTTGTTTATATGATTATACATGTTACTACGGAGACATGTTGATACCCGTGTGTCAATCAAATCGGTAGGCGGGCAAACCCCACTCCTACGTCACATTGTAGTGGGCCTCAAAATAAATAAAGAGACTTATCATCTTTATACCACCCCAATATTACTGTGGACACACTATACCAACACACAGTTCTGTCCAAACAGCTTACAAAAGATGACTTTCATCATTGGTGCCTTATAAAACAACTTAGTAAATCTAATAAATAATTTTTTGTTTAATGTAAAACGCAATTTTACAGAGGTTCAACACAATTCCTTCCTGTTGTTTCAGCACAAATCATTTAAGTTAACATAGTCCCTTCATATATATATATATATATATATATTTTTTTTTTTTTTTTTTTACTTTTATATATATATATATATATATATTTTTTTTTATATATATATATATATATATATATATATATATATATATATATATATATACATATATATATATATTTTTTTTTTTTTTAAGTAACGTTTTTTTTTTAAGTAGGTTGAATACAAAACAATTAAGTTGTCCCCAAAAAAAGAGAATTGTGTTGTTTCAACTAATTTTAAATAAGTTGTTTTAACAAGCCACAAAAACATTTACAGGAAAAAAATGAAATATATCTATAAACCGTTTTGGTCATATGGCCCAATGATAATCATTTTAAATAACTGTGATTACAGTCACAGCCAAAATAATCCTTATTATGATTTTGCCCACAATTGAACAGCCCCAAATAAAAAATTTGTTTAAAATCAATGAACTGAACTGCTAAGATTTGGTAAACGGTTGCTGTGAAAGCTGAATTTCCAGCCTGATCTCACGAGGAAACGTAAGTATTTTACGTTTTTGTAATTCGTATGAATTGAGTTGACTCGTACGAAAATGTATGATTTTAAAAAGGAGACGTGGCACCTGACCCCACCCCTAAACCCAACTCATACTAAATTGTAAGAATTAGATCCTACAAATTCATACAAATTAGCCACTAAATCAAAAAGTTACGAATTGCCGTGAGATTGCTTTGGAATTTTTGTGGTTCTATAATCTAAAAAGAAGCTCTTCACATGTATTTAATATCTCTGTGCTTAAACAGAAGGCAAGACCTAAATAACCAAATCATTCTGTTGCCCGCTCGCTCTCTGGATCTTCTCTGACCTTTTCTCCTCACCTTATAAAAAACAATGGCCTTCACAATGATATTTGTGTGCGGCACAACTAAACTTCACAGCTGATCCGTTCAGCCATTAGATCCTGCTGTACTTTGCACAGTGGAGATGGAGTGACACACAAAGGGCTTGTAGCACTAGTTTGCAGAGGCTGTTCTTCTACAGGATGACATTGCTTGTGCCCGCGGCAGTCTTAAATGGATTTCACACCCATACCTCCTCAGTGGGAGATTTCTCTGCTGCTGGGCCCAAACTTAGCCACAAACTGTCAGCAATTTTAGGCCCCGTTTACACTAGTGCGTTTTAGTTTTAAAACGGCGTTGTAGAATGAAAACGATCCGCGTCCACACTCGCGTTTTACCCAGCATTTCTGAACTGCTCTCCGTCCACACCAAAACGCTGAAAACGCACATCACGTGACCACACACACACTCTCGGGCAAGCGCTCCAGCATTCTACCCAGATGAGAGCTCTGCTTGTCGGACTGCTCATCACGCATCTCCCGCTGGATCTTATCTCACTATATTTGCTAAACGTGATATTTCATTCATGTTGTTGTCTTTATCTAACGACATAGGCCAATTCCCTGACTTTGGTCATTGGAATCTATTAAGTTACTTGTTCACGGGTAACATGTTTTGGTTAAGTGCAAAGATAAGTTAATGATTAATCCAGGTACATTGACTGATTGCTTGCCCTTATTTCCTACAATGTATAAACTTATTGTATGTTATACCTTTATAATTGTCGATTATTAAAACTGATATTCAGCAAAAGAGAGGGTGCGTTTCGTATTTTCACTTAAATTAAAAGGAGGCAGTTGTTATATGCTCCGTTTTGTTATAAATATCCACACAGTGAAGATGACGCTCATATATGCAGCACGGCGCCTCAACATTTCTGTCAACTGTCTGTTAAGTTGCTAATATTAAAAAGAAATAAAGCAGTTTCTTAAATCATGTTTACATTTTATTGTTGAGAAAGTGAAACAACGTAGCCAAGGTGATGTGAATGAAGTTATAAAGTACACTGTTCCCTTTGAAGATTGACGCGTGTCCTCGGTATGTTTTCCATATCAAACTGAGAAGGGGGAGACTGCAGCCTTGATCAAACTTGCGAAGTCTGAACTTACAAGAAGAGGATGCGAGACTGAACTGTGTGTGGGCTACTTAATATTGAGGAAAAGCCCCTATCAGATAGGCGAACGTTTGCAGCCCCGCCTCCGTTTTCAGATATCTCCGTCTTTCCCCATCCACACTGAGAAGGAGCAGCAGCGTTTTAGAATGAAAACGGCCTCTCCAGCGTTTTCAAAAAGCTCCGTTTTCGGCGCTCGAGAACTCCGGCGTAGTGTGGACGGATGGCGTAACCGTAGCAAAACTTATGCGTTTTCAAACTAAAACGCATTAGTGTAAACGGGGCCTTAGAGTCGCTGCTTGAGGATCACAGACGCTTTCTTTGCTTGAATTTTGAGTTAGAGAACTGAAATTAAGAGAAAATATGTATTCACTATAGGGTGTGTGTTATTTTTTTAAATTCATTTATTCTTTTTTTTTTTTTTTTTTTTTTGCTTAGTCCCTTTATTAATCCGGGGTCACCACAGCGGAATGAACCGCCAACTTATCCAGCACATTTTTATGCAGCGGATGCCCTTCCAGCCACAACCCATCTCTGGGAAACAATCATACACACTCATTCACTCACATTATGGACAATTTAGCCAACCCAATTCACCTTTACCACATAACAAATTTCCTGTCAATGACAATAAAGTTTACTACTACTGCTACTACAACTACTACAACACTTATCTGTTTTATTATGATTTAAAATACCCTGTAGTTTGAAATATAAAAAGAAAACAATGAGTTTTTCTCTGTTAAGAATTTATAATGCGGTCTCCGTCGCCATCTTTTGGCGCAACCGTCTTTGCTCTGCTCAGTATGACAGGCTGATAGCCGCCAATCTCTAAAACTATAAATATTTAAAATTGGCACTATCCTTATAAATAAACTGCATTGTTGCAATCTAAACAACTACATTCTTGCCTAAAAAACCCTCAAAAGTACATTATGTTGTCCAACAGCTGCCATATTTGTCAAACTGTGGTGAGTTTATTGATCTGCTGTCACTCTATGTGGGTGGAGTAATACACAAAAATGAAAAGGCTTTAGGAGTGCTGTTAGTTGCAGAATATTGCATGGCTTTCAGCCAATCAGATTCGAGAATGAGATAGAACTGTTGTATATTGCAATATATATATATATACATATATATATATATATATATATATATATATATATATATATATATATATATATATATATAATTTTATAATAATAATTTTTAATAATATTTTACCGTTTCAGGTTTCCAAAATTATTATTTTTGTACTATTTTTAATGGAAAAATTTAATCATGTAAAGTAACTTTTATTATAATATTATTAGTAGTAAAATTATTATTCAATTATTCAACATATTATTATTATTATTATTATTATTATTATTAGTAGTAGTAGTAGTAGTAGTAGTAGTAGTAGTAGTATTAATAATAATAACAATAATAATAATTATAAATTAAAAAATCAACCTTTAGGACGTAAATATTCCAACCATAAATAGATTATTTAACTACCAATGAGGAAACCAATATGTCCACTATGATAATTTACCAAACACACACCATCTTTACTAAAATGAAACTCCAGTACCACACGTTTAGTTTTCCTTTGATCTCCTTTACAAACAGACACATAAACGCATGCTAAAAGGCATGTACTCACAAATTCATCTATTCAGATTTCCTTAATTCCCTCTCTCAGAGACAGACTTCACTTGAGTCCT
Organism: Danio rerio; assembly: GCF_052040795.2. Lineage (NCBI taxonomy): Eukaryota > Metazoa > Chordata > Actinopteri > Cypriniformes > Danionidae > Danio > Danio rerio. The sequence continues at coordinate 8,195,921 of NC_141036.1, read as the reverse complement.
GCCAGAGCGGGAATCGACTTAACAGAAGATATTAAATGAAAAATAATCCCCCGAGTGTCGAGAGCTCTGGAAGGAGAGGCAGAAGAGGAAGAGTCTGATCTCTGAAAGAAATAATACTAAAAAGACGCAGGTTTAAAACTTTAATGGCAATCGTTCTGTCAGTGCTGTCTTATCATGTGTGTTTCCCTCCTCGGCTCTTTCTGAGGTAATATTCATCACGTCACGCTGAAAGAATAATTATCGGTCTTTATGTGGAGCGATGTGTTGATCTAGATAATGATACGGGTTCGCCCCAGAAGCCGCCTAGTCCGTGTGGCGAACTATATTTTTATACAATTTAGAACAGGCAGCAATCATTCGGTTCAAGCCCCCGGGCGTCACAATAATTCTGTAAAATTAAAGTCTCCTTTTTGGCTTGCTCCAATTTCCTATCCTAATTTTAAAAGCTCGCGGACTGAGATTCCTTTATCAACTTCCAGCGAGCCACAAGCGCTTCCCGTCTGCGTTGGAGACATATCACTGGAGATCTCAATTAAAATCATCAGGTTAATGGAAATAATTAGACTTTTCACTGTTGGTTTGGCTTTCTTTTTTATTTGCTGTGGATGTTTAGTATATTTAGTGTATTGTTGCTACTATGATGCTATTTTATTAATAAGCTCAGTGATGATAATAAATATGACGCTTCTTTACATATGTTGTAGATTAGACATGATGGGCTCTATTTTAATAACCTAGGTGCAAAGTCTGAAGTGCAGGGCGCAAAAGCATTGAGGACGTGTCAGAATCCACTTTTGTTATTTTAAGGACTGAAAAATACGCTCTGTGTTGTAGCACATGGTCTAACAGGGTTGAGCTTATTGTCTTAATGAGTTCAGGGTGTGTTTTGAGCATAAACCAATCAGAGTCTCATTTCCAATTCCCTTTAAGAGTCAGTTGCGTTATGTCATTTGCTGTAAACATGGCAGACTTTGTAAGTAAAAGAGCTGAATGCTTTACTAGCGAGAGAACAGTTAAACACACCATCTGCAGCGCAAGGATAAAGAAGGAGCCTCCTCCATTCGGCCTTTGCTTTCACTTTCCATTTCTCTCTTTCGTGGATAAGGAAACGGTGTTGTCAATGTAATCTAACGGCAATTTGTAACTTTTAATTTAGTGGCTAATTTGTATGAATTCGTACGATCTGATTCATACAATTTAGTACGATTTGCTTATCACCCGATGACAGTTGGGGTTGGGGATGAGATCAGGCTGGTGTTGTATGAACAGACATTCATTAGCCTACATAATTCATTTAGTTTGTTAAGCTCAAAGATTTGGAGTTATATCCAAACACACATGCTATGCCCCATATGGTCTAAAACCCAACAGGTGGACAAATCTTGGCTTGTTTTTAATAAAACAAATATAAATATGCATATAATAAATAATACTATTAATAATTACAGTATACAAAAGCAAAATGTCGTGATGAAACTGAAAAATCCCCCAAGATGAAGAAGGCATGGAGGAAGTGGTTTTTATATTTATGTAGAAAGTAATAATTTTGTAATATTTTATTCCTTTAATTATTTTTCATTTGTAAAGATATTTGTGTATTAAGCAATGTTTAAGCGAGGCACACAACTAACACGCTCGACGCTGGACTTTAGACCTGCCTTCAGCTGGCCTATTGCACAGTCTATTTTAGTTTCTCAAAATAGCAACGCGCCAACAATGCGCTTTAACACCTATGAGTCCTCAAAGTGGCGCAAATGGATTTGCTATTTAAATAATGTGGCGGAAAACGAAAAAATTAAGGTTGCACTGGTCTGAAAATAGCTACACGTCGGGGCAAACACGTCTTGTGCCTTATTGCGCCGGGTGTATGATAGGGCCCTTGCTATTTACATGGCTTTGTAAGTGGATAAACTGAACACTTCACTAGCGAGAAAACATACTATCTGCAGCATGAGGATAAAGAACGAGCCTCCTCCATTCAGCCTCTTTACTTTTACTCTTTACTTTACTCCTTTACTTTGGTGAATAAGGAAACGGTGTTGTACTCACTCCACTGAAGACATCCATTAGCCTACATGTTTAATTTTTTTTTGTTAAGCGCAAAGATTTGGTTCAAAACTATTTTTAAATTCTGTTCTAATTTCCAGCAAATGAATAACTAAACAGTAATGTGGTCAAAGTGTGGTCAAAAAACCACAGTTATATCCAAACACATGTCCTATTCTTATTTACAATATGGTCCAAAACCCGACAGGTGGACAAATCTAAACTTGTTTTTATTCAAACAAATATAAATATACATATAATAAATAATACTGCTAATAATAATAATAATAATAATAATAATAATAACATTATACAAATGCAGATGAAAAAAGGTCACACTTTATTTTGATGATGAAAATAATATATAATGAACTTCCACTGATAAATATTTGAGTCGCATCTTTCTTGCTAGATAAATCCTCAACGTTTTAAACAAACGCATATTTGCGAGCATTGTTTTCTGCGTAAGAAATCACTCTTATCTAAAATCTTCTATTTGATGAATTTAATTAAAATATTAATTGTAAAATGTGCTTTTTTTGCATTGTTCCATTAATGATTAATATCACATTCATCCTTTTTTTTTAAATAATTTAATTATTTTCTACCTTTTTTTTTAATAAAAAATAACATTAGCCAAATCATCCGTCAAGGATCCTTGTCCTTCAAATAATTATATTAACAATCATTTTAATAATCAACACAATTATGCTCATGAATAAACCATAATACTCATAATACAAAACCCGTATCTGCTGAAGGAATAGCATTTCCTGTAGTGTGAGATGTGAATGCTCGCAGATTGAATCAGCATGCAGGAAGCCGGCAATTATCTGAAAGAGAGAAGGTTAATGTACTGTACACTTAACCGTCTATCAGCCTGAAGCCCACAACACAATGATCTTTTAAAGTCACTAATGGCTTTCTGGGAGAGAATCAACATGCGTGTGGAAAAACAGCTGTGCCAGACAGTCTCTCTGTGTGTGTGTGCGTGTGCATGTGAGCGTGAGCGTGTGTCATGCTGTGTTTGTGCCTACAGTCGTCACCTGATTCAATAGCCTTCCAGAAATAAAGACAACACACAAAAAATGGACATTTATTAATATATATATATATATATATATATATATATATATATATATATATATATATATATATATATATATATATATATATATATATATAATGGATTTATATAATACATTATATTTAGTATGTATAATGTTGTTTTTGGTGTGAGGAACCATAATTATGAATGTATAATTAATTAAAATCTTTAATTAAAATTATTAAAATAAATTAAAATTTATTACAGATGTAAAATAAATAAGTACATAAATTATATATTTATAAGTAAATAAATAAATTATATATATATATATATATATATATATATATATATATATATATATATATATATATATATATATATATATATATTTAATTTGTTATTGATGTTATTTTTACATTTTTCATTTATTTATGTTAGTTTTTATGTTAATTATTTATGTTATTGTATGTTATTTATTTATTTATTTATTTATTTATTTATTTATTTATTTATGTTGTTGTTATTTATTTGTTTATATTATTTATTACTGTTATTTTATGTTATTTATTTATGTTGGCTTTTGTGTTATTTGTGTTATTTTTATGGTATTTATTTATTACATTATTTTTTTTTTTTGATACTTAAACTCAACAAAATATTTTAGCTGCTTGTTCAAACTACTTGTTTACAATGAGCTGAAACATCACAATTATTGGGGTTTTTCAGAGAATTTAATTGTCTTAAGTTTAATCCACTTCAATTTTTAAAAACAATTTGGTTAACTTAATCGACTTGCGTTGAGACGACATGAGGAATTGTTTTCGACATGAACTTAGTTACACTATAAAAAATGGCAGGATCCACACGATCGATTCATTTTGGGAATGAAAGAAATTAGGTTAACTTATTAATTTTTACTGATATAGGTTAATTGAACATAAAACTATTAAACTGTCGCAAAATAAAATTAGGTCTTGTGTTGTTTCAGTTCATTTTAAGCAAGTAGTTTAAACACACAGCAACCGTAAAACGTTTTGAGTGTATTGAACTTGTATAGATACAGACAATTCTGCCATTATTAACTTGATTCAGAGTTAGGGAAAGGAACTAAATTAGTAATTCATCTAACCCAGCACAACTACAACACTGTAAAAAGCGATTAGTTGACTACAGTTAAAAAAGTGAGTAAACTTGCTGAATTATTCAAATTAAGGTAAGCCAACCTAACAGTTACAATAGGTTTACTTATTTTATTTTTCAAGTCAACTTGTTACTTTTAAGGCTCATTCACTTTAATTAAAGAATCAGTTTTTACAGCAAGAAAATTATTTATATAATATAAATAAAATGCATTGTTGACAATATATTGACAATATGTGGACAATATATCAATGATAACAATACATTGACTACAATTTTTAGTCATTTTTCTAGAAAACACAGTAAAAAGCCATGACGTTTTTCCTGCATTGAAACTCATCAAACTAAGTTAATCTTGTTCTAACCATAATTTCATAAGTTATGCAAGCTGTTTTGAGTCAGTTTACCATAATGAAGTTCAATGGACTCATAAAGTTAATTTCATTCAGCTTAAAAATGTAAGGCAACCAGGATTTTTTTACCGTGTATTAAATATCTGCGCAAATTTAAAAAACAACATGCTAATATAATAATAATTGTTGTATTAATCAATCAATAAGTAGAACTGAGAAATACCACACATCTACCATCAGCCATGTACCATTTAACAAAACCCAATATTGTCAATTAGAGAACATTTACGGGATTTTCCTGTAAAAACACGGAACAATAACTCACACAAAGTCATGAAAAGATGAATCACTGCCGCGTCCAGTGTCACACGCTTACAAATCAGATTGTTTTTGTATTTTTGTAAATATATTCCAGCCCAATTTATTCAATCATGTGATCTCGGCGACTCGAGTGAAGGGAGAATCACTCATGGTCCAGTTTGTCAGCTTTTTGTCCTTGAATCAGTTAGTCAATTAATAAACAATGGGGCCGGAACAAGCGGCTGGAGAAAACCTGCGCTCAATCAATGAGTGTAATCATATGGCTTAAATCTGATATCGAGCCCAGTGTGAAGCGGGTGATTAATGACACTGTTAACTTGGAGAAACAACTCTCTCTCTCTCTCTCTCTCTCTCTCTCTCTCTCTAACAAACACACTTTAAAGGATAGAACTGACACTGTGGAGAAGTAAACTGTGAGTGGAAGAAGTAATAAAACCAGAACCTGTAAAAAAATGCTGGGTTCCACACAATTGGTTTATGTTGGTTTATTTTTACAAATTTAAGTTGATTTATCATAAAATAATCAGGTTGTCCCAAAATAACTTAAGAATTGTGTTGTTTCAACTCATTTTAAATAAGTAGTTCAAACAAGTAGCTTTTCCCAGAGATGGGTTTCAGCTGGTAGGGCATCTGCTGCATAAAAAATATGCTGGATAAGTTGGCGGTTCATTTCACCGTGGCAACCCCAGATTAAAAAAGGGACTGAGCCGAAAAGAAAATGAATGAATGAATGAATAAGTAGCTTTGTTCATGTAAAACCACAATGGAGAAATGTATATACAGTAAGCCACCATTGACAAAAAAGGAGAAGATTTTGCAATATTACACAGTGTTGAGACTGAGAACTCTTTTGAAACAAAAATGAACTCCAGTATAAGTGATAATAGTCCTTTTTGTTTAAAGAGAGAAACTAATTTTCATATATTTACGCAAAAATGATGTTTGCTACATGTTCAAACGACTTATTTAAAATGAACTAAACCAATACAAACCTTTAGGGTTTTTTGGGGCAACTTAATTGTTTTATGTTCAATCCACTTGAATTTGTAAAAACAATTAAGTGAACTTAATCAATTTGTGTAGAGACAATATGAAGCAATTGAGTGAAAACCCATTGGTCAAAGACTTTGTCCACTTTTTGATATCTTAACTGATTTATTTACATTCATTATTCATTTTTTTTACAAAGCAAGTTATTATTATGGGTCTTAAATAGAGTAAATTGCAGAAATACAAACGTCAGCTTTTCTTTTCTAGAATTTATATATTCTTAATATATATATAAATTATATAAATTGTAAGTTGTAAAAAAAATTGTTAATGTTTTTTTGTCAATTGTTGTTTTTCAAAATTTAATAATGTATGAATGTAATTATATATACTGTATATATTTGTAAGTATGTATGTATGTATTTATTTATTTATTTATTATTTTTAATATTTGTTTGTGGTTTTAAACTTCATTGTAATTGTGTCAACAAAATGTCGAAAATTGTATTGTTTGTCTGTGCAATATCATCTGAGTAATGATGTCCCCTCTGTTTTCTTGCAGCCGTCAGAATGGCTCTTCCTCCATGATGTTACAAGAGACTGAGTGCATCCTCAAATGCGTAAGTGTATTGCAATAATAATAATAATAATTATTATTATTATTATTATTATTATCTTTATTATTATTATTATTATTATTATTATTATTATTATTATTATTATTATTATATCTGATTTTCTTCATCTGTTAAAGCACACCTTGCATGAAACCAAGTATGCTTTATTTCTAAACAAAAAAGTTAATGTAAATTATTTCTGGACGTTCCTCTTTTTATCATTAAGAACAGCAGCTGAAGAGTCTTTGTCCTGTTTCTAGTCCAAATACCTCAAAATTCCTAAATCAAGAAGCTTTTTCAAGACAAGTAATAAATATTGTTATTTTCAGAAATAATTAATCAAAATTAAGTGAGTTTTTCTCTTAAAACAAGCTAAATATTCAATGGGGTATAAGTGGAAAATCATTATTTCGAATCCAAACTAAAAACAAGATTATCTTGCTTACCCTATTGAATATATGGGGAATCTTTAGGTATTTGCTCATTGTTAACCTTGTCATGCTTCCAAGGCTTTAACCATAGTGGCGGCAGACGTCTTCCTGCCAATAATTGAAAAAGTTTAGTGAAATTTTAATGAGAAACACAGAGGAAATCATTTTTGCAGCATGAAAGTATTTTTTATTATACTCAATATTTTTTGATTTTAAAAAAGTCTTTGAAAGTATGTAAAATTTTATACTGTTGTGACGGTAATCACAAGAATACAAGATTTTACTAGCATACTTTCAAAGATTTTTTTTTTAAATAAAAAAATCCGACTATAATAAAAAATAGTTTTATGCTGGAAAAATGGTTTCTCCTGTGTTTCTCATCCAAATTTTGCCGAAATTTTTCAATAATTGGTGGGAAGACGTCTGCCGACACTGTGATGAAAACCTCTGAAGCATGCCATGGTTAACCCTGAGCAAATACCTTAAAACTCTCTGTTACATTGAACCCTGTGTTACTTTGTGCCCCGTGCTCCCCTACATACACACTTTAAAACACACAAACGCACACCTTTATTTATTCTCATTCTTTCTTGCTTTGTCAATATATCGTTCTGCATTCTGCTTAATAATCAATTTAAATTATGTAAAAAAAAAAAAAAGTAATTAGGACGATGCAGTGGCGCAGTAGGTAGTGCTGTCGCCTCACAGCAAGAAGGTTGCTGGGTCGCTGGTTCGATCCTCGGCTCAGTTGGCGTTTCTGTGTGGAGTTTGCATGTTCTCCCTGCGTTCGCGTGGGTTTCCTCCGGTTGCTCCGGTACAGGTGAATTGGGTAGGCTAAATTGTCCGTAGTGTATGAGTGTGTGTGTGTGGATGTTTTCCAGAGATGGGTTACGGCTGGAAGGGCATCTGCTGCTGGATAAGTTGGAGGTTCATTCCGCTGTGGCGACCCCGGATTAATAAAGGGACTAAGCTGACAAGAAAATGATTGAATGAATGAAAAAGTAATTAATTAATTAAAAAGCAGCATTAATTTTCGCCCTCTCATGGTAGGTAAGCACAATGCGTACAGCTATACTTCCGATTTGATCTGGGAATAATAAACGACAGAAAACGGTCAAATTACTTATAAAAAGTAGAACAATATAATAAGAAAACACTAGTTTTCAACATCTTAGCATCTTTTAACATCTTAACATAAATAGAAGTGAATGAGACCGGAAGACTCGCGCCAAAAAAATTCAATAGCTGCGCCCGCTCGTACATGAAGAACAAGGTCAAAGTACAAACAGATAAATCAAAAACGTCTGCAAAAATCGAATAAAATAGGCCAACGGGCTACAATAATCCTCCCAGTGAATGGATGATCCTCTTACTGCTTTGTCACGCGTCGCACCGTGTGGCCGAGTGAGCGTGTGTAGATTTTCTTAGCTCTCTTTGTTTCGACTGACAGGTAGAAGAGTAGCCGCGTGCCCATTGTGTGCGCGCACTCGTGTCTGTGTGTGTGTGTGTCTTTGAATGGTTTGAAAGCACCAGGCTGCTATGCCAACAGATCTTTTCAGCAAATATAACCCCAACAGCATGCAGGCTCCCTTTCATTTCTTTTATTTTCCTCCTCTCTTTCTCCTTCTCACCCCCGCCGCATGCGCTGACATTAATCAGATTATCAATCAAATAAATGTAGTCTTTTGAGGCTTCAGCTAAATCTTCTTTCTTTTTTATTCTTTCACTCTTCGCAAAAGTCATTCCAAGCGTAGGCTAATCTAAAATAAGAGCTTTCGATTGGTCTGTTTCAGTGCATTGCTTGTTATTGAGTTAATAAGTTCCCAATTAGGAAGCTAATCATTTCTTATATTAATATTGTATGAAATGTTTATACATGGAATCAGTTAACCTCTTGAATTTATTAATACTGTTCAATCATATGTAATGTTCTGTTTAGTTTGGATAAGTTATATACAGTTGAAGTCAGAGTTCGTTCAATTTCATTTTTAAATATTTCCCAAATAAAGTTTAACCTTTCTGTCGAGTTTGGGTGAAATCTGACCGATTTACAATTTAAAACACTCATAAATATTGTGTTTTACATCTGATTGCCTCAAGGCCTCATGCTATCCTCCACACCAGGGGCGCAACAGCACATTTACTGATGGGTATGCGGCTTCAACTTTTGCGTGCCCCCCTTCAATCCAACAATATTTTAAAACAGGCAAGTGATAAAAATGTGGACAATATTTCCATCAATAAATGAAAGATATTTTTTCATAAAGATATCAATATGCTTCATACTATTTCAGTTGTGTTCAGAACCGCGAAACAGTATTTTTTGAAGTAGTAAAAAGTATAATTACAATAAGCAAGTTAAGTCGCAAAGAAATGCATCTCATACCACCCCAAACTTCTTCTCAATTTAATTTTCCCTCACTAAATGATTATAGCACCTTGACTAGCCTTGCTTTTGGACTTTTTGTACTACATTTGTCAAAACAAAATGATAGACATGGGAGTCCTAAAGGGCAAAAGAACATTGCAATTACTTCTCACATGCATACTGAGAAGTGTAAGGTCTGTCTTTGCAAGAACAATTGACTGAAACTGCTAAAAGTTAAATAAAAAAGACTGTCAAATGTTTAGTGTAAAAAAAAAAACAGAAACAAACTGTGTGAAATGTTAATAATAAATTCATAAAAATACGCATGTGGTATGAAAAATGGGGGGAGGGGTGGAATGATTTTTTAATTTAATAAAATACAATATTATTCGCGTATAAAATGCTAAATAAACATTTTTAACAATATATATATATATATATATATATATATATATATATATATATATATATATATATATATATATATATATATATATATATATTATTTGAAACTTTTAATATGGATAATTTAAAAAATAGTTTTTGCACAATGGCGCCCCCCATGTGTGGCGCCCCTATGCACCGCATATACTGCATACCCCCTTTTTGCGCCACTGCTCCACACTGTGCACTTGAACCTATAAAAGTGATGATCACTTCTTTCATTGAATTCTGAGTGTTTTAATCAACCTTAATACATCTGTGAATGGGTATCCAGGCTATATTCATTCATTAGACAGAAAACATCCCCCATACACACCACCCCAACTCACTCAGTCACTCACTAACTCACACATTTCAGACAGAACAATGTCTTTTGGTACACATCTCTTTTCTTTTTTGCCGATCCTCCTGCCTGATCTCACAAGGAATAACTATTTTATGTTTCACTCTAAAAAACATGGGGTTATTTTTTCTACCCAAATCTTGGGTTTGGGCATTGGGGTAATTTTGCGGGTTATTTTCAGAGTCTTGGGTAGTTTCAACCCAGCTCTTTGGATCAAATCAACTCACAGCAGGGGCTGACTGGGATACCACATATTATATACTAATTTGTATAAATGCAATGAAAATAGTGTAACATAAACGCAGATTTCTTGTGTTTTCTGATTAATAAAATTAGTTTTATGCTTATAGCAGCCCTTCGTCAGACCTTTCTGAATTTTGAAATGTCTTACTAGCATCTTTTGTACACCTGTAATCAAAGCTGCACATCCCCCACTGTACTTCAGTGATGCCTAGTCAAAACAACACAATTGCTGGGTCGTCTTTCGCAGGCATTTTAGGATCAAATTATCCTGTTATTTAAGTAAAAATAACCAATTACTGGGTAGAAAAACAAACCATTTATGGGGTTAAAAATAATAACCCAATTACTTGGGTTAATTTAACCCCTGATGTGTTCTGTCCTATATTTACCCAGCAGTAGGATTAAAAACAAACCAACTTGGGTTTTTTAGAGTGTTGGTCAGTTTAGTGGCTAATTCTGTTTTAAGGGCAGACACTTTTTCACACATAGCTATTTAGTTGTGTATTTTGTTTCCTCTTCATTTAAAAACTGCATGATGCCTTTGCTTGTGCTATCTTTACCCCCTTTCACACAGTGATACCGGTAAATATCCGGAAAATTTCCAGATCGACTTTACCGGTAAATTCAAAACAGTGCTGTTCACACAGGCGAGGACGTTACAGAATTTTTCTGGAAAAAAACATTCACACATTCATTCCAAAATACCGGTAAAGTCTGACATCATTAACCAGAAATGAGGTCTAAACGGCTGCGCTTATTTGTAAACATTTGACTATGTTATAAACTCTGTGCATGGATCAGTATTGTGAACAACTTCGATGAAAACATATAGAGAAACACTTTCACATGTCGAGATGTACATGATATGTGTGTGTGCTGGCGCTCACCGGCTCCTTCACGGGCACACGCGACACGTCTTGCAACTTAAGGAAGCAGAGCTTGAAGGTAAACAAACAACGACTTCTCATAAGCATCTCATCGATGATTTTTTACAAAGTTGGCATTAAGAAGGAACATAGAAATGTTATCTGACTGGCATCTAGCAGCTAAATGTGTCTGGAAAAATATTCAAAGGCTATTATTTTTCATAAATCGTGCGGACATGAATGCGTCTGACTGTTGTGTCTGACTGATTGGCTAAACAGACGTCTCACGTCAGCATGTTCTAGAACTGCACGCGATCTTTCCGGCAATCTTCCTTCTGCGTTCACAAAAGCGCAGCATTTCCGGAAAATTACTGGTAATGTTACAACTTCTCTTTTTTCGGAAAATAGCCAGAACGAATTTACCGATATTTTCAAAAAGGGCCTGTTCACAAATACAGACCTTTTCAGGAAATTCTCAGAGGTCTGTTTGTGTGAAAGGGGCTTTTGGCTAACATTTTATGTTGTTTCTTGATCAGAAACAATAAAGAATTTCAAAAATAAGAAATCAAGAAGGGGGCAAATACTTTTTCACACCACCGTATATCTACTGCCCTTAAGCTCTTTTACTCACACATATTTAACACTGCTAAATTGAAACATTATTTTTGAGCCATTTAGCGACCTATCGGCCATCATTAGCCATAACTGCTAATCGTTACATAATGCGGTTAATGTTGTGTGCTTTGCCTCTCATGTTAGAGCAGCCTTTTTTTTCCAGCCCTCCTGCCTCTCATAATGTGTCTGCTGTCAATCAAAATCTTGTTCAGCAAGATGACTGATTTTATCATGTACCACGCAGCTCCACTGATTCTTGTGGTTATGGATTTTTTAATAGCACTGATGATTAGGCGAGATGTTGACGGTGGGGAGGAGGAGGGGATGAAAATGGCTGCAGAATGACTTGCATTTTGTGGATTCTACAGGGAGGCTTATAATAACAGCGGGACTAATTAGCAGAAGACGACTTTAATGGACTTTCTCGAGCATTTCCAGTGAATGTCCTTACCGTCCGTCTGCTCGGTTTAGCAAGACATACTGTAGAACATGAAAAAGTCTTGACCATATTTTTTATGTAAATATGTATATTTATTTCTTGTCTTTGCAATGATGGCAATATTTACATATTATTTCACTATGTACTATAGTATTCAGCTTAAAGTGCGAGGACCTATTATGCAAAAAATCACTTTTATAATAGGTTTAAACACAGTTGTGTGGCAACAGTGTGTGAATATAACCAGCCACTAATGGTAAAAAAAAAATTTTTCTTACTTGGTGAAAACTGACTGTAGAAACATTTTGATTGACATTTTCCCTTTGTACATGTCATCAGAGTGGGAAAGCCCTGCCCATTAGTGATGATCTTTTTCTCATTAGCATAGACAGACCTGAGTGAGAAGCAGCCATCCGCCATTAGATTTTTAGACGTTTTAAATGTGCAAATAGGAGTTTATAGCTCCACCTACTTTTGAAAAGAGGGTTGGGAGCATAATCGCATTTGAATTTATAGGAACAGTCACTAGAACTGCATATTTTGGATCAAAGAGTAAAAGAGCAAGTTTCAATAAGTTATAAAACCTTATTTGAGTGGTATTTTGAGCTGAAACATCACATACAAACTCTTGGGACATCAGACTTATTTTACATCTTGGTTAAAGGGGCATAATAGGTCTACTTTAAAGGGTTAATTAGGTTAATTGGGCAAGTTAGGTTAATAAGCCAAGTCATTGCACAACAGTGGCTTTTAAAAAAATAAATATATAAATCTTCTTAGGAGGGCTAATAATATTGACCCTAATTATTCTCTCTCTCTCTCTCTGTCTCTTTTCAAGTTAATTACCATCCTATATAACTAAAGTATTTATTTACAAATATTTATATTTAAACTGTTTTACTGCAAATAATTTTACATTTTATATTACAGTTTTATAAACAATGTTATGAGATTAATGTTTTAAATGTACAATTTGGAGAAATATGAAATATTTATATATTAAACACAGCTTTTATTCTTCAAAGTAAAAAAGGCCTCAAAAAGTCTCAAAGTCTGACCATATGTATTAAATAAATATGTTAAACTAATGTCTTGTCTTTGTAATGATGGCAAGATTTATTATTTCACAGTTGACTATAGTATTCAGCTTAAAGGGCAATTTAAAGGGGACCTATTATGCAAAAATCATTTTTAAAAGAGGTTTCACATACACACATACACACTCTAGACATCAGAGACTGATTTTACATCTTGGTAAAAGGGGCATAATAGGTCTACTTTAAAGGGTAATTAGGTTAATTTGGCAAGTTAGGTTAATTAGCCAAGTCATTGGACAGCAGTGGCTTTTAAAATATATATATATATATTCTTAAGAGGGCTAATAATATTGACCCTAATTATTCTCTTTCGCTGTCTCTTGTCAAATTAATTAAAGTCCTATATTAATAAAAGTATTTATTTACAAATATTTATATTTTAACTGTTTTACTGCAAATAATTTTACTTTTTATATTAAAGTTTTATAAACAATGTTATGAGATTTTTGTTTTAATTGTACAATTTTGAAAAATATGAAATATTTATATAATAAACACTGCTTTTATTCTTCAAAGTAAAAAAAGGCCTCAAAAAGTCTCAAAGTCTGACCATATATATTAAATAAATATGTGAAACAAAGGTCTTATCTTTGTAATGATGGCAATATATACTTATTATTTTGCAATTGACTATAGTTTTCAGCTTAAAGTGCAATTTAAAGGGGACCTATTATGCAAAAATCCCTTTTATAAGAGGTTTAAACAGTGTGTGAATATAACCAGCCACTGATGGTAAAATTATATATTTTTAATCTCACTTGATAAAAACAGACTGTAGAAACAATTTGATTGACATTTTCCCTTTGTACATGGCATCAGAGTTGGAAAGCCCCACCCATTAGTGATGATCTCTCCCTCATTAGCATAGCTGAGTGAGAAGCAGCCATCCACCATTGGATTTTTAGACGTTTTAAATGTGCAAATAGGAATTTATAGCTCCACCTACTAATAAAAAGAGAGCTAGGAGCATAACCTCATTTGAATTTAAAGGAACAGTCACCAGAATGGCATATTTTTGATCAAAGAGTAAAAGAGCAAGTTTCAATGAGTTAAAAACCTTATTTGTGTGGTATTTTGAGCTGAAACCTCACATACACACTCTACGGACATCAGAGACTTATTTTACATGTTGCTCAAAGCGGCATAATAGGTCTACTTTAAAGGCTTAACTATGTTAATTGGACGAGTTAGGTTAATTAGCCAAGTCATTAGGCTTAATAATATTGACCCTAATTATTCTCTCTCTCTTTCTTTTTTTTCTCTCTCGTCAAGTTGATTACTATCCTATATTACTACTTAAGTATTTATTTACAAATATTTATATTTTAACTGCTTTACTGTTAATATTTTTACATTTTATATTACAGTTGTTAGTAACACTTTATTCTGATGGTCCACTAGTAGACTGTCTGCTTAATATCTGTTGATACTGCTCCTTCAACAGACATTTAACTCACTATAAGAAACTTTGCAAGTACATGTCAACTTACACTAACCTCAACCTCACAGTCTACTGATAATCTAATGAGAATAAGTTGGCATGTAGATCCAGTTTAACTTAAACAGACCATCAAAATAAAGCGTGTCCTAGTTTTAAAAACAAATGTTATGAGATTAATGTTTTAAATGTACAATTTTGAAAAATATGAAATATCTTTATATTAAGCACTGCTTTTAGTCTAGCCAAAAACTACTTTTTTCCCAGAAGACAAAAGATTATAAGAAATACTGTGAAAATGTATTTACTCTGTTAAACATCACTTGCCAAATAATTGAAAAAGTCATTGAAAATGCATATTATTATTTTTATTTAGTACTGTCTTGAGTATGATATGTTACATGAGATGTTTACACACAGTAAACCCCAAAAAGTAACTCAAACCATTTGAGGAAACCGATTGCAACAAACCATTTACGTTCAAAAACTAATCCTACTGAGTACTGTGAACTTAATCCATTTGAGTAAACAAAGCAATTTGAGCACAGTAAAACTCAATAAATGAACTCAAACCAACTGAGTACTTTAAAACTCAATTAGTTAAAGCAACTTAAACCGTTTGAGGAAACTGATTGCTATAAACCATTTGAGTTAAAAAAAAAACTAATCTATATGAGTACTGTGAGCTTGCTCCATTTAAGTTGAAGTAATGAGGTGTTTAATTAACTCATTACCTTCCACAACGAGTTCAAAACTTTTTCATATGAGTAGAATTAACTTTCAGTATATTTTTAGTTAACTACACTCATTTTATTTGATAAAGTTGGGTGTTGGGTTTTACAGTGCATGTTTACCAAAAACTTACTACAATTTTTAGAATAACCCCTTAAAATGTTTGTGAACTCTTTAATTTTAAAAATAATAATGACCCAAACACAACTATTTAAAAAGGTTCCAACATTCACTGTTAAACCCAACAGTCAACTAAATATTTAATTTAGTCCTAACGGATAAACAGCTCTCGTAATTCAGCATGCTTTGACTTTCATGAAGCATACATTTACCTGTAGGAATGACATCCCACCCTACTTATAATTCTCTCTTCATATAGTCATGTATATAGCTATTACATATCCATAATGCTCTGTGATATGGCCTGGTTCAGATCGTATTGCTTTTTCACTACAATCGATCCGCTCCAGAGTTCGTTTCGATCAAGCCGAGACCACTTCATTCAGGCGATCTCGGACCGATTGTTTTATACGAATCTGAGCGCAATTGCTGGAGTCACATATGCCAAACAAACCGCACGGACTAGGGAAATGCGCTGGGTTCCGAAACAAGGGTGCTTTCACCCCTGTAGATCAATTATTTTGTTCTGAAACAGGGATTAAAATTGTTACAATGTTTATTTTTGTTCTTGATGCGGTTTGCTTTCACACGACAAAGTTTCTAAAAGGACCAAAATAGCTAAAAACAAGTCCTGTGCGAGTAAACTCTCCTCACATTATTCAAAGTTTCACAGTTTATTTTACAGAGTCCCACTCAGTAGTCATGCGTCCTTATTTTAATTCATGGCGATAAGCAATAAGACATTATAAGCGAAAAGCTGCGCTTTCATTTTAAATGGTGACACCCACAGACATCGTCACTAGACATAAATCAGAGGCAAGACTTTCTCATACAAAATTTTGCATTACAGGCTTAACATTATAGTGGGAAATAACAGATCAACTAAGACAGTTCAGTCAATTGTCTTAAAGGATAAACAGCTCTTGTTAATAGTTGACATGAAACGCACATTTACCACTAGGAATGACATCCCGCCCTACTCATAATTCTCTCTTCATTTAGCCGTGTGCCTATTACATATCCATAATGCCCTGTGATACAGCTTGGTTCAGATCGTATTGCTTTCTCACAACAATCGATCCGCTCCAGAGTTCGTTTCAATTGCGTCGAGACTACCTCATTCAGGCGATCTTGGACCGATTGTTTTGCCGTAAATCCAAGGCTATATACATACAAACTTTTAATTTGCAGCCGAGGGACTTCTGGTGACCTGTCTTTCCAAATTGTCACGTTTAAGGTCTGATTTATTTAAAAATCAGTAATCTTTACTGCCTGTAAATATTCGATATGAAGTGGGTCTCAGATCGGACAAGAAGCACCGCATTAAACTCCATTTCCCCCTGCCATGTCTTTAAAATATGACAGTTTATTTTACCCCAGGATTTTTAATGGAATTTCTGCACTAGTCTGTTGCAACCTATGGCACTAGTGGTTGCAACGATCTCGTTCTACGCTTGAACAACTAAATAAAGGCTTAAGTCTATTTAAATGAATGGATTGTAATTACATTACAACATCGATGCTTTAAAAACAACCTTGTGATATTAAAATTAGTCACAGTAGGCTTTTACCGGAAGTTTATCGTTGGCCATAAAACTCCCCTGCTGAAAAATCCTGCTTAAACCAGCCTAGGTTGGTTGGCTGGTTTTAGCTGGATGACCAGCCTGGTTTTAGAAGGGTTTTGGCCCTTTCCATGCTGGTTTTTAGGCATTTCCAGCCTGGTCTTAGCTGGTCAGGCTGAAACATGACCAGCTAAATCCAACTAAAACCAGCTTGACCAGCTTGGTTTAAGCTGGAGATAGCTGGTTTTGGCTGGGCTCCCAGCCTGGCTAAGCTGGTCAAGCTGGTTTTAGCTGGTCATCTCCCAGCCTGACCAGCTAAGACCAGCCTGGAAATGGCTGAAAACCAGCCTAGAAATGGCCAAAACCCCTCTAAAACCAGCCTAGGCTGGTTTAAGCTGTTTTTTCAGTAGGGTCTAGCAGTGCATAGAACCCATTGCTAAATTCACATATGCCAAACGAACCTTGCTAACTGGGGAAATGCCCCGGGTTCAGAAACAAAAGTGTGAAAGCACCCTTAAATTCAGTTTTATTTTGTCGTCTTGCTTTGTTTCTATTGATGTTGTTTTATTTTACTTTATTTCAACCAGTCTTGGTGGCGCAGTGGGTAGCACATTCACCTCACAGCAAGAAGGTTGCTGGTTCGAGCCTCAGCTGGGTCAGTTGGCATTTCTGTGTGGAGTTTGCATGTTCTCCCCCTGTTCGCGTGGGTTTTCTCCTGTCCAGTTTCCAAAGACGTGATACAGGTGAATTGAGTATGCAAAAAAATTGACCGTAGTGTGTATGTGTCTACCAGTGATGGGTTGCAGCTGGAAGGGCATGCGCTGCGTAAAACATCCGCTGGATAAGTTGGCGGTTCATTCTGCTGTAGCGACCCCAGATTAATAAAGGGACTAAACTGAAAAGAAAATGAATGAACCAGTCTTTGACTCTCTTTCATTTTTTAGCTAACAATACGCCTTTACTTTTGTACAGTCTTTTCTTTTTCACTTTCTCTTTTCTTTTCTATTTGCTCTATGAGTTTCATTCATATTGAACACAACAACACCAAGTTATGTTCTGTTTGAATGCTGTGACATTGCAGTCCTGAAGTCCAATGTAAAGCGAAACTCACTGTTTTGTTTTTATCTCGCTCTCTCAAACACATCCACACAAACAAGCTCTCTCTCTTCCTCTCCGTCTCCCTTTTTCTGACTGCAGTGCCACGCCTGCCGAGCGCGCAAATAACACACTCCTCACACTCATAGAATTGTCTGGATACAAACCGGTTCAGATAAGCACCAGCATACAATTAGAAATCTATTTAAAGAATTTATTTTCAATCAATCCAGCAAGAGCTTTTAAATTCGCATAATAAGCTGAGAATGACTGCACAGTGTTTCCACAAGCGAATTGAGAGGATGTAGAAAGCGAGCGTAGCATTTAGCATCGCTAGCCGTTGTACGCCGAACAGCAGCATATAATGGGAGGTAAAGACAGCCATTTTGTGTCTAGAGGCTGTGCTGTAGTGTCTGACTACAGCAGGGAGCACAGAAATGGAGAAAGAGCCGTGCAGCGAGGAATCTATACTCCTGCATTCCTGCGCTTTTTCAGTTCTTGGATTCAGTCTTGGGGGGTTTTAATAGAAGGGTTTCGATTCTGTAGGTTATGTTCATAAAAGAAAGCGTGTCTTTAAGTGGTAGCATTGTTTCACACTGAACACATTCTCAGTGAGGGTGTATTTACTGACTTTCTGGAGATCACAAGGCCATCGGATGAGCGTATGTCTGTGTGTGACTGTGTGTTTGTGTATGTGTGATTGTGTTACAGCAATCAAACGTTTCATATAATGACTAGCTGACTGGCTTTTTCCATGTCTATAACGATATTATTGAGCAATCTTCCTGATCTTAAGCTTCCTCCACTGATTCTCAATTGGGTTTATGTCAGGACTCTGGCTGGGCCACTGCAAAAGGCATTCATTTATTAATTTTCCTTCAGCTTAGTCCCTTATATATCAGAGATCACCACAGTGGAATGAACTGTCAACTTATCCAGCATATGTTTTACACAGCGGATGCCCTTCCACCCGCAACCCAGTACTGGGAAACACACATACACTACGGCCAATTTAGCTTATTCAGTTCACCTATACTGCATGTCTTAGTGTTGTGGGGGAAATCGAAGCATGCGGAGGAAAACCCACAGAACATGCAAACTCCACACAGATAAACCAACTGACCCAGCCAGGGCTCAAACTACCGACCTTCTTGCTGTGAGGTGACAGCGCTAACTACTAAGCCAACATGTCACCCCCTACATTAAATGTTAATTAGGGACCGAGCACCGAACGGTGCAAGGCCCTATTGGAATTGCTCCGTTTATTATTATTATTATTATTATTATTATTATTATTCTTTTCCGGAATGAATCGCAATTTTGAGGGGCTAAACATGCCCGAAAACTCACGGAACTTTGCACACGCCTCAGAAGTGGCGAAAATTTACGTTTATTATGGGTCTCGGAAGTGGGCGTGGCAAAATGACTCGACAGCGCCACCTAGAAAAATTAAACGGACGAGCCCCCGATCCACGAATCACGCACATGCACGAAAATTGGCACACACCTCAAACATGCCAAAACATACGAAAAAGTCTCTTGGAGCCATATCTCAAATCCAACAGGAAGTCAGATATTTTTAACTTCCTGCAGCGAAAAAGTGGCATTTTTGCCATTTCCAGGCGTTGTATTTTAACGAACTCCTCCTAGGGATTTTATCCGATCAACACCAAAATTAGGTTTTGTCATCTAAAGGCCTTGGCGATGTTAAATTGCGAAGCTTTAGAGTTTTCGTCGATGGGTGTGTCCGTGGCGGCTTCGCAAACTTTGACGATTCGCCACAAAACAGGAAGTCATTATAACTCAGTGATACATTATCCGATCTGCCTCAAAATTCACACGCTTGATAAGCGTCCTGACCTGAACACGTTTACATGCCACTATCCAGATACAGTTATAGCGCCACCTGCTGGCCACAGGAAATGACATGTTTTACAGTGTGACAAACTCCTCCCACAAACTTTATTGTACCAGCACCAAATTTGAGTGGTGTTATCTGAAAGCTCTAGCGATGATATATTGTGAAGATCTAGAGTTTTCGCAGAGGGGCGTGTCTGTGGCGGCATGACAAACCTCAACGCTTCGCCATGGAACAGGAAGTCCTTATAACTCAACCACACCAAGTCAGATCAGCCTAAAACTTCACATGCTTGATAAAAGTCCTTTCCCGAACACATCCCCATAACAATAGTGAAGTGGGCGTGGCAAAATGACTCGACAGCGCCACCTAGAAAAATTAAACGGACGAGCCCCTGATCTACGAATCACGCACATGCACGAAAATTGGCACACACCTCAACCACGCCAAAACATACGAAAAAGTCTCTTGGAGCCATATCTCAAACCCAACAAGAAGTCGGATATTTTTAACTTCCTGCGGCAAATAAGTGGCATTTTTGCCATTTCCAGGCGTTGTATTTTAACGAACTCCTCCTAGGGATTTTATCTGATCGACACCAAAATTAGGTTTTGTCATCTAAAGGCCTTGGCGATGTTAAATTGTGAAGCTTTAGAGTTTTTGTCAATGGGCGTGTCCGTGGCGGCCTCGCAAACTTTGACGATTCGCCACAAAATCGGAAGTCATTATAACTCAGGCATGCATTATCTAATCTGCCTCAAAATTCACATGTTTAATAAGAGTCCTGACCTGAACACATTTACATGCCAATATCCAGATACAGTTACAGCGCCACCTGCTGGCCACAAGAAATGTCATGATTTACAGAGTAATAAACTCCTCCCACAAAATTTTTCGTATCAGCTCCAAGTTTGGTTGGTTGTTATCTGAAAGTTCTAGCAATTACATTTTGTTAGGGTCTGAAATTTTCACAGAAGGGCGTGTCTGTGGCAGCATGACAAACCTCAACGCTTCGCCATGGAACAGGAAGTCCTCATAACTCAACCACACAAAGTCCAATCAGCCTGAAACTTCACATGGTTGATAAAAGTCCTCCCCTGAACACATTCACATAACAATATTGAGTCACAGTCATAGCGCCACCTGATAGCAGAAGGTAGTTTGGCTTATAACTCAGCCAAACAATGTCCGATCTGCCTGAAAATTCACAGGTTAGATGAGATGCCTCTCCTAAAGACATCTACATGCCGATCTTGAGTCACAGTTATAGCGCCACCTGCTGACAGGAGGAAGTTTTGCATAAATCTGTGATTTTTCTCAGGTTCTTTATATATATCGGCTGAAATTAATATTGTTCGCTGTTCTCTGTTATCCTGAGGCTACCGGGCGGCGGTGAGCCTGGGTGCGAGGTCCCTATCATCGCTGCTTGCAGCTTTAATGTTTATTTTGTGTTTATGTGTGCGGGTGTGATTGTGTTTGTGTGTGTGTGTGTTTATGTTTGTGTGTGATTGTGTAACAACAATCAAATACAATTGCTTACCAGCTTTTTGAATGTCTCTACTGGTACTTTTGCCCATTCATTTTTAGTGATGAGCTCTAACTCTTTCCGGTTGGAGGGTCTCCTTGCAATCACCCCAATCTTTAGCTTCCTCCACAGGTTCTCAATTGGATTTAAGTCAGGACTCTGGCTGAGCCACTGTAAAACATTAATGTGTAATTTGTGTTTGCTGTTTGTTCAAACTGCTTAGTTAAAATGAGCTGAAACAAGACAATTGATGAGTTTTTGCGACAACTTAATTGTTTTATGTTCAATCCACCTAAATGTGTACAAACTAAGTTTACTCCATTCCTTCATGTTGTCCCAACAAAAATTGATTGTGTGGAACCCAGCATTTTGTAGTGTGTGTGTGTGTGTTTATGTGTTTATGTGTGTGTGTGTGTGTGTGTGTGTGCGTGCGTGCGTGTGTTGCTTAATGTATGCATTACAATTCAGATCATTAGCTTGTCACAAGACTCCAAGACTTTTACTAGTAATAAGCAAACTGCCTTCTGGTTTAACAGATTAAAAATAAATAAATACATACATACAAATAAATAAATAAATAAATAAATAAATAAATAAATAAATAAATAAATAAATAAATAAATAAATAAATAAATAAATAAATAAAACAAATAAATAATAAATAAATAGATAAACAAACAATAAATAATAATTAAATACATGGATAGATAAACAAATAAATGATAAATGATAAATAAATAAATAAATAAATAAATAAATAAATAAATAAATAAATAAATGATGCTGACTGTACAGTAGCTATTGGGTTATCGTCACAGCTAATTTCTTTCTTATCATTAACATATCATTTTGGTAACACTATATTCAATTGATTACAATTTATTTTAAGATTTCATAGTTACAGTGTGAATATTTGTTTAACTACTGAGTAATATTAATTACATATGGTTAGAGTTAGAATAAGTTTAGGCCTTAATAAATCATAATTACTAAAGTATAGTACAACTACATCAGCTTAAATATAAGTGTTACACCTCTCTTTTAAAGTGCCGTTGTTACAGATGCTCCATACACATAAAAAAATTACTTGTTCAAACTACTTATTTAAAATGAGTCGAAACAACAAAATTCTTAAATTTTTTGGGGTGGACATCTTAATTGTTTTATGTTTAATCCACTTAAATTTGCAAAAAATAAAAAATAAATAGAAAGCTAACTTAATTTCAACTTAAATGTTTTAAGTTCATTCATTTATTTTTCCTCAACTTAGTCTCTTATTTATC
Source organism: Danio rerio (assembly GCF_052040795.2). Lineage (NCBI taxonomy): Eukaryota > Metazoa > Chordata > Actinopteri > Cypriniformes > Danionidae > Danio > Danio rerio. The sequence continues at coordinate 8,172,944 of NC_141036.1, read as the reverse complement.
AGGGGTCATCACAGTGAAATGAACCTCCAACTACATAAAAAAAAAAAAACTTTTGCTTGTTCTTATGTTAAACGAGCTGAAACAACACAATTCTTGAGGTTTTATTGCAATAACCTAATTGTTTTATCTTCAATCCACCTAAATTTGTAAACAACAATACTTTAATGTATATGTACACTGTAACAAGGAGACCCCTAAATAAATTGCATGAATAGTTTTTTTTTTTTTTTTTTGGGATTTGAGTCGCAGACTTTTTGATTTACATTTTTGAGTGAATCTAAAATGCTCAAACATTAAAGGTCTGACCTGATAGTGGAATATCTAATTAACAGCTCCATTTACAACTGCTAGCATGTCCTAGCATGTTTGAAGCTCATTCATTTTGGAAAATGAGCTTTATAGGAGGAAATTACATGTGTAATAATCAAATCAGTTTTTTTTTTTTTTTTTTTTGAAAATGGTCTTTAAAATGTCCATCAAAATTTTTTTCTCCAAAGTGACTTTTTCAAAAGAGCAGCTGGGAGATGGACTGATGCTTTCTTGCATTTCGTTTTACTTTGTGGTTTGCCTTCGGCAGCTGCAGGGAATGTGATAAGAATATATCTGGCGCATTTTGCCTGGCACCTTTAAAATGACCATGAAAATAACACACACACACACACACACACACACACACACACAAACACACACACAAACACCGTTTTGTTATTTAATTGAGCATATGCCATAGATTTGTGTTTTCAACCTACAGTACAGATTCACAAATGCAAATCTGATTTAAGCATTATCATATAGAATGGTCACATAAATAAAATATTTTTGCTGATAAAATATAGCTACTTATGGCATTTGAATTATATTATATTATATTATATTATATTATATTATATTACATTATATTATATTATATTAATTATATTATATTATATTATTATATTATTATATTTTATATTATATTATATTATTATTATATTATATTATTATTATATTATTATTATATTATTATTATATTATATTATATTATTATTATATTATATTATATTATATTATTATGTCAAAATTTCCACATGTTTATGGAATATCTTGTTAAAATCTTTCATTCTAAATCTAAATTATACTTATCCTTGACTGCTTCATAGTTATAAGTTGCTGTTGTTGTTTTAATAAGAGATCTATATCTTATATATATATATATATATATATATTTTTTTTTTTTATTAACCTGTTTTTTTTTAAAGAAGACTTTATTACTTTTAATATGATTGTTGAAGTTTGTAATAATAAAGGATCAGGATATCTGCGACTGCGAGAAATATTCATAGACTTAGATAGCAATGTTTTAGTATAGCTCAGAGTCGGCTACAATGAAAACAGTATTTTTTTTTTCAGTAGCCTAAATAAATCCTAATCATTTAAATGCTTTTACATCAGCTGTATTTAAAAATATAGCCCATGAATAGCCTAATAACTATTATAATAAAAAACTATTAACTATTATATTAAGAAATTATAAAAAAAGGCTTGTTTTAATATCGCGAGATGCCCCGAAACTGTATTAAAAACACAGTTAACTCCCAAAACACTGTTAACTCATTTATATGAATGCTTTAATGAAAAATCATTCACACATTATCTGTTTTAACTGCATTTTGCAACTCAAAGATGGTATTTTCAACTGCAGGGAGCACAATAAAACAAGAAAGATCCTGACTTCTGCCAAATAAGTCAAACATGCTGATTTTTCTCCACAAGAATCGTTAAAAACTGAGAGTCATTTTCCTTCGAACCATTGAAGCCTACTTTCTTTTACAGGAAAAAAAAATATTTATTTGTTTCACAATTATTGTTTTATTTTACATTTAAAACATAATAATAAAATAAAGTGTTGTTAATTCTGTTCAATTAATTTTTTTTTCCATTAAAAAAAAACACTACAAAAAGGATCAATAAGAGAACCGTTAAACTACCAAATCGATAAGTGGTATCGATTAAAGTAGTAAAACCGTTAAAACCTTAACAATACCCTTCCCTAGTCACAACCCAGTACTGGGAAACACCCATACACTTTCACATTTACATGCATGCACTCATACACTACGGCCAATTTCGTTTGTCCAATTCACCTATAGTGCATGTCTTTGGACTGTGAGGGAAACCGGAGCTCCCGGAGGAAACCCACACCGACATGGGGAAAACATCCAAATTGCACACAGAAATGCCAGCTGGCACTCGAACCAGCCACAGTTTTGCTTTGAGACAACAGTGCTAACCACTAAGCCACTGTGCCACCAGTTAAGTTGTCCCAAAAAACACAAGAGCTGTGTTGTTTCACCTAAATTTACATACGTTTTTCTTTGAGTGTGTATGTCAGATAAAATACCTCACGTGAACACATACAAGCATCCATTTGTTGCCTAATGTCAACAAAAGCTGCATAAATAATGTTTTTAATATCAGACTTTATGTTATTCTCCATAAACACAAGTAATAATTGACTTTTTAATTGTATTCCCCATGAACGTCCAAATATTGCATCTTCATTAGCGCTGTATTTTGGCAGAGCATCAGTTCTCCAGTCAGACATGTCCAGCCTGCGTCTGAATCTGTGTTGTTGTGATTGTTCGACTGATCCTTCTGTTCTGTTTCCCTGCTGGGACGTCGAGATATGTGGAAACTGTGAAGTCAAATCCCCGAATGCGAGACGGGTGGGCAAGCGTTCTTGCTGACTAAGCCTAGCTGTCATGAGAGCTCAGAAACAACGAGTCGCTCTGTCGAAACTTTGATGCAAACTCTGCTGCGTTTGAGGAAGCAAGGCTTGCTGGGATTGAGCCACACACACTTAGCTCAGGGTAATTTCCTTAAGAGCTTTAATTACGGTCAGGAGCCATTAATGTTTTGGCCAGCATTTAGCAAAGCAGACCGAGTATAAAAAAAACTCTGTTTCCCATCTCAGGAGCTGTTTGCCTTGCAGAAAATTGAATCCATAAAGACATTTAGCAAATGTCCTAGTGTAAATACAGTTAAAGTCAGAATTATCAGCCCTCCTGAATTATAAGTGTGATCGACTTTTCACTGTTACCAGTTTGCCCAGTAGCTCACCATGTACGTTGGAAGACTTGAAACACAGAGAGGAGTTGACCACAATGCCGAGGTTTGAGTCCAGCAAATAACAGTTCCAGAAAGCAGATAAAACAAAAACAAAGAGCAAAAATTAAATAAACAAGTAAATAACAGTGTGAGATGTCTGTGTGGTAATATCTGAAAACATGGTAAAACTCAGGCGAGGGCTTATCTTTTTCTGGATTGCTTTTCAATACAGTCTAGATTGGGTTAAGGGAAGGTGGTTATCGGGTCAATCGGTGCATTTGAAAACACTTTCAGTTGAGTTTGGGGAAGGGGGTGGGTGGGGTGATCAGTCAATCAGTCAGTCAGCAGGCTCAAATGACACTTGTGAGAAAAATTTGAGATCTAAAAAAAATAAGCGTACAGAGCGGCTTCTTGTGGTTTCGCAAAAACAGTAAAAAAAAAAAAAAAGAATAAAAAAAAGGTACCTATATTTTGCGCAGTCCAGAAATGTATACAGGGGCACATACCAGAAATAAACCTGGCTTGATAATTTGATATAAGCATTGTATAATGATAATTTGTTCTGTAGGCAATTTAAAACAATATTGCTACTAATATTGAAAAAATAAAAACTGCTTTTATTCTAGCCGAAATAAATCAAATACATAAAAAACTTCAAAGACTTTCTCAAGAAAAAAATATATATAAGAAATTACTGTAAAAAAATTATTGCTCTGTTAAACATCATTTGGGAAATATTTCAAAAAGAAACAAAAATTCACAGAGGGGGGAATCATTTTGGATTTAACTGTATATCAAAACTAGCTTTTTTATTAGTAATACGCATTCCTAAAATGTATTTTTAAATTAGATTCTTGCACCCAACCACTTCCTTAAACCCAACCAATAGTGTTTTCAAAAGCACTGATTGACCAGCGCTCACCCACTTCCCTAAACTCAACCAGTAGTGTTTTCAAAAGCACCAATTGACCAGCATCCACCCTCTTCCCTAAACCCAACCGATAGTGTTTTTAAAAGCACCGATTGACCAGCATCCACCCCCTTCCCTAAACCCAACCAATAGTGTTTTTAAAAGCACAGATTAGCAGCGCCCACACACTTCCCTAAACCCAACCAATAGTGTTCTTTAAAATCACCTACTGACCATCATCCACCCCCTTCGCTAAACTCAATCAACAGTGTTTTTCAAAAGCAATCCAGAAAAAGAAAACCCCTCGTGACTGCCTGATTTTTACCACGTTTTCAGATTTGACCAAACTCTCTCCCTGTTATGTACTTGTTTATTTTAGTTTTAGCCTTTTGTTTTGGTTTTACCTGCTTTCCATTCTGCACCATACTCGAACCCTGTCGTCACATTCAGCTCCTCCCTGCATCTCAAGTCAACCCAATTTTCATTTCCAAACAAAATGACATCAATTTGACATCATGTTGATGTCTTGTGCCTGCTGGGAAATTGCTTATGGGTTTGTAAAACAAATGACAGAAAAATATATATGGAATTATTTTATATATTCATTTTTATTAATGGATAAGTAACATTTAGATTATAAATGCACTACTCAGAGGAAGAACCGCCTGACTCAAAGCGGAGGGTGGTAGTCTCTGTTTATTTCGTGGTAAATTGCCAAATTATAGACAAGTTTAAAGCAGTTTTTCCTCTTAGCAGCGCAATATTTCACCAAATTTTTTGGCAGTTATGACATGTTAGATATCCAAGTCCCTGCATTGAATCAACAGTCCTGGCAAACCGAGAGAAAGCACGCAAGAAAAATGGCTATAATAGCATCATTTAAAGCGTGTTGTTAATATAAAGCTGTTTTAAAACATATCGTGTTTGATGTATTAAATACAGCACTTTGAAATCGTCCCATCTGAATGCTTCATTTTTAAAAAAAGATTAATCAGCCACTATAGCGCGCAGCGGCACCGCAGAGGTGAGAGCTGCGCAGTTGAAGATTATTATTAAACGCTCACAAATCTGCGAGGTCAATCTGAAAATTAAACTTCAGCGTGCTTCAATAAGGCTATTACAATCCTTAAAGGCTGCTGGCAGCGAGTGGAGAGGGAGGGCATGATCACTTCTGCGTGTCTCAAAGACGGGTCACTTTTTAACACACACATGAACACACGCTCATGCTTTTACAGATCCATGGCCAAAGTTTCATGTGTTTCCCTTATGCCTTTGTTGTGTTTTTTCTTTTCTTTTTATGGCTCTGCGCTGTGACAGTCTGGGTTTGAAGGACACTGGCAGACATCCAAAAGTCTCTTGCCTCTTCTGGCCCTTAATTGAAACCTTAAAGAAGTTCTTGGCTCAAAAGCCCTTATGTGGGCTTTGTCGCAATTAGATTGACCATAAAGGGCATGCGAGCTGATGAAACAGGATTAGAGGGGGAACATATTGCCTGGATATTACATGTTCATCTATTTGGGAATTAACATGGATTAACCTGCGCTGGATGAAGATGGGATAGTAGAACGGCCAAATAATGGAGTCACAGGCATTTTCATATGAAAAAAATACTTCAGTAAATTAGTTCAAGTCACTTTAGTCTTTGAAGTGAAATCGGAAACATAAGTGACACACTATTAAGACTTCTACCATGTTGTAATCATGATAGAGATATCAGTATATTCCCCACTATTGTGAATATTGTAATCTTCATTGAGTAATGCCAACACAAAGACAATTAGTAACTTTTAAGATTTAATGGCTGATTTGTATGATAGGTGGCTCTGCTCACCTCACAGCAAGAAGGTTGCTGGTTTGAGTCCCGGCTAGGTCAGTTGGCATTTCTGTGTCTTTGCATGTTCTCCCCGCGTTAGTGTGGATTTTTTTTAAGGTAAATTACTGTAAACAAGTGTAGATAGAATTGTCTAATTTGATTGATGTGTGTTTGTGATCAGCAGGTGGACCTGCAGAGATGGATGATGAGGATGACCTGAGACTGTTGTCTCTGATGGAGCAGGACAGCTGGTGTTGTGAATCAGGCCGCCGTGGTGAAAGGGTACGGCTTCTTCACAACACCAGGGTCTCACTTCATCACACACAGCAACACCATTCACATACTGTCACACAAACACCAGTGTCCAGTGACCCAGCCAGAGGATGCAGATGTCTGTTCGCCGATCACTAACATAAGTCAGAACTATATTCTGTCAATCAAAAAACGAAGTTTGCTGTTTGTTCGAAATACGCATTTAAAATGAGCTAAAACAACACAATTCTTGAGTTTTCTTGGGGGGACAACTTAATTGTTTTATTTTTCATCAACATAAAATTGTAACCATTAAGTAACTTGTTTGATTTGCGTTGAAATGAAATGAAGGGATTGTGTGGAACCCAGCATTTTTACAGTACTGTAAAAAATGATTTATTGTTTTGACTTACCCGGGTGAGTTACCCGGTTGCCTTAAAATTGAGTTTATTGTAATTATAAATGTGAGTTATAATAACTTGAGTGATTTTGTTGTTGCAACTAATTTTGCTAATATTTTGTGTTGTATCAACTTCTTCACGCAGTTTAAGTTGACTTACAAATGTAAGTATACTCAGCTTCATAGTGTAAAATTGTTGAGTGAACTAACTTTTTTAAGTCAATTTAATATATTTGATTGCTTGAAGAAGTTGATACAACCTCATTCGAAGTTATATCAGCAAACAATTTGTCAACTCAACTAAAAATTGTTTGTTGTAACAAAAACCTGAAAAAGTTACCTGGTTGCCTTGAAATTATGAGTTAAATCGACTAAATATTCTTTGTTGTAACAATTAACAAAGTTTACACAGTTGACTTACAATTAAGAGTTCAATGAATTCAACACAAGTTAACATGACAAATGCATTTTAAAAAGTAACAGAACGTCAGCACAAATAAACTGTAATAACATTTATTATAACTTCAATTCAATTCAGCTTTATTTGTTTAGTGCTTTTAGTGCTGTGTCAAAGCAGCTTCATACAAATACATTCGTCACAATAATTGGAACAGTGTAGTTCAGTTTTTAGTGTTTAAGTTCAGTTCAGTTTAGCTCAGTTCAGTGTGGTGTAAAATCATTACTGAGAGTCCAAACACTGAAGAGCAAATTCATCAATGGGTAGTTCTACCGATCCCAAACCATGCAAGCTGCAGCGGAAAGGGGAAAAAAAACATCACCGATAAGCGAGTGAGGAAAAAAAAAACCTTGAGAGAAACCAGACTCAGTTTCTCTTCAAGAAAACATTTTTATTCAAGTAGAACTTATCAATTCAATGAATTCATATTAAGTAACTGGATACAATCTGTAAATTCAAACACCTCTAAAAAAATCATTCAATCGAATTCAATCGTTATAAATAATTTCTCATACAGCATTAAAATGAACCCTTTGAAATGTTTCTTCATCTATTCAGCATTTTAAAGGCTTACATCAATTCATAACATTTTATAATGAAAAGTGTGTTTACAACTAATTTTGTTCTCCCATGCTGAAACTGATATTATATGCTTTGCAAAAGTTCACAGAGTAAGAAACAAACTGTTAAGTGTTTAGTCGATTTTTGCTCACCCATGCAATTACTGAAATCCATGTTGTTCATTCAACTTTAGGGACTAAATCTCAATCCAGTGTAATGAGTTGCTTAAATAAAAGATTTTGGCTGGTTGTTTTAACGGCTCATTTAAATAGGGCTGAAACAACACAATTCTTCAGGGTTTTATTTTTGAGAGCTGAAATATTTTATGTTCAATCCATTTATATTTGTAAAAACTGATAAGGTAACTTAATCGACTTGTGTTGGGACAACATGAAGAAATTGTGTGGAACCCAGCTTTTTTTTTTTTTTTTTTGTAGTTAATAATATATTAATAATATATTATTACCATAAACGTAATAATATACGTTTAATATTAATACCATAAACGTAATATCAAAGTAATTGCAATAGAATTTTTGAATGGCAATTGAGGTTAATTATAATTTCATTTTTTATTATGTATTTTTATATGTTATGTAAATAATGTGTATTTTTGTGTTAATAAATATTAATAAAAACAATAAAATTGGGTTGGTGCTGGTTGTTTTGTGTTTTCATGTGTGCTCTTTTTATTTCTAATTATTTCAGTAAATTCTATAAAGCATCAATTAATGTTTAATAGAAACACACATTTTATTATCAGCTTATTATGATATTGTTGATTTGATATTATATAATTACTTGTCAGTATCACTTTTAAAAGATTTTATGAAACAGAAACATTCTGCAAATGAACATGCATAATAATAAACAAAATACATGTAATACAATTATGGTGTGGAATTGTTACTTTGTGTTTTGATTTCGATTTTTTTATATTTATTGTCACTTTGCCAGTAATTTCTATGACAAAAAAGGTAAACATAAATGTCTGATTTTTACGATTACCAGCGATCAGATTCCATAAGATCGCTGGTTTGCTCTATCAATAACCATGGACTACACTTCCGCCTTTGATGGACTACATATTCATACATGCACTCCGGCCACACTCACACATGCTTCCTCATCTAGACTGGTTACTCGCACCACCTGAGGATTGTCAGAGACTGATTGCACTCACTACTTCAGCCACACACTCACCCATTCAGTTTGCTGAGTCTTGTTTATCTGTTGATGACACTACAACGCGTTCTCCTTGTCTTATATCTCCGTGTTCAGACCTTAGCCTAGATCATCCTTGTTCTCCTGTTTAGCCGCCTGCCTTTACGACCTCTCGCCTGTTACTGTTTATTGATAGAGCAAACCAGCGATCTTATGGAATCCGATCGCTGGTAATCGTAACACTGATAAACAATAAAGCCAATTTTTGTTGTCCATTTTTATCATACAGGTTTTCTACAATATTGTATTATTATTCATTCATTTTCTTTTCGGCTTACCCCCTTTATGAACCACCAACTTATCCAGCACATGTTATACGCAGCAGATGCCCTTCCAGCTGCAACCCATCACTGGGAAACACCCATACACTCTCATTCACACACATACACTACGGACAATTTTAGCTTACCCAATTCACCTGTACCGCATGTCTTTGGATTTGTGAGGGAAACCGGAGCACCCGGAGAAAACCCACACCAACACGGGGAGAACATACAAACTCCACACAGGAATGCCAACTGACCAGCCGGGACTCGAACCAGTAACCTTCTTGCTGTGAGACGATCATGCTACCATCTCCGCCACCGTGGCTGCCACAATGACAAAAAAGGTAAGCATAAATGCCTGATAAATAATAAAGCAAATTTTTGTTGTCTATTTTTAGTCATACAGGTTTTCTACAAATATTGTATTATTATAATGTATTATTATTATTAATTCATTTATTCATTTTCCTTCAGCTTAATCTCTAATTCAGAGGCCACCACAGTTGAATGAACCACCATTATTACTATTATTATTATTATTCATTCATTTATTTTCTTTTCGGCTTCGTCCCTTTATTAATGAGAGGTCACCAGAGCGGAATGAACCGCCAACTTATCTAGCACGTGTTTTATGCGGCGGATGCCCTTCCAGCCACAACCCAACACTGGGAAACACCCATACACTCTTACACATACTCACATATACTACGGCCAATTTAGCTTATTCAATTCAACTATAGCGCATGTCTTTGGACTGTGGGGGAAACCAGAGGAAACCATGGGAGAAAATGCAAACTCAACACAGAAATGCCAACTGACCCAGCCAGGGCTCGAACCAACGACCTTCTTGCTGTGAGGCGATTGCGTTACCCACTGCGCCACCATGCTGCCTATTATTATTATAATTAATATTTTATACTATTGTTGTTGCTCTTATTTATTGCATTATTATAATATAGTGTGCCTAATATTGTATCTGTCCTGTATCACGTTTGAAAGTTTAATAGCATATTGAAAATGAACATGTATAATTATATGTATGTATTAACAAATGTACTTTTTTTCCTTGCTAAAATATTCTATAACATTATTATCATAGGCAGAAAGAGCATATAAGTAGAAGTGACATTATTAGTTATACATGTACAGCATTTGCTCCCTCTAGTGGATACAAACCGTTTTTTAATAGTTTGCTCAAAAATGAAAATGATTTGCTTACCTTCAGTCCATCAAACATGTACTCTTTCTTCTCTTTAAAACTTTTCTTTCTTCTCTTAAAAAGTGCGTGCAGATGATGACTTTTATTCCATTATGAATAAACTCTTTATTAAACTATAATCCCAACATTGCATATGCTGCGATGTGACTGTTGCGGATGCACACATTGCAATATCAATTCTGAAACGATATATTGTGCAGCCCAAACTTGAATATAGGTTAGTTGTCTTTACTTCTTTTCTGCCCTTGGCCAAAAACTTGCTCTAACATTGTTATTGCTGTTTAAGCATTATCAAAACTTTACATAGATATAAAAACAAATGTAAACAAACTAGGTTGTTGCGTGTTCTATGATATGCTGTAATAAATTTAAACGTCATTGTTTTTCTCATAATTTACTATATAGTTGAAACTAAAAGTTTACATACACTCTAAAAAAGGAATATTTTAAGGAATTTTAAGGAATTTTTTAATGCCTGATGGTAAATCATACATACTAATGGTTTACTATTGTAGGTTCGTTAGGATTACTTAAAGGATTTACATTTGCTAAATGCCAGAATAATAGGAATTTTTTTTTATTAATTTCTAGACCGTCAAAAGTTTACACACATTTCCTTGTTTTTTTTTTTGTTTTTTGTTTTTTTTAGCTTTGCTTTTAAACAGTAAAACTTTGGTCAAATGTTTTGGGTATCCTTCCACAAGCTTCTCACAATAGTTTGAAGGAATTTTGGCCCATTCCTCCTGACAGAATTGGTTTACCTGGGTCTTTTCTATAGGATTGAGTTCAGGGCTTTGTGATGGCCACTCCAAAACATTCACTCTGTTGTCCTTAAAGAACATTTTAACTAATTTGGCAGTATGCTTATAGGGCAGGGGTCACCAACATGGTTCCCACAGGCACCAGGTAGCCCACGAGGATTACATGAGTTGCCCACAGGCCTGTTCTAAAAATAGCTCACCATTGCACCATATCAGTAAGCTGAATATAGTATTTTTTAAAAGCTATTCTTTTTTAAATCACACCTGCATTGGTGTAAAATTTGTTAATGACATTAAGGTATATATATATATATATATATATATATATATATATATATATATATATATATATATATATATATATATATATATATATATATATATATAAACAAAAAACTATTTTAGACAAATAAAGTGTTGCATATTGATATTTCTGTTTCTTACCTTGTTAAATCATTGTTGAGAACTATTGAGAGAAATGATTAACATGATCAGTGTCTTCACACAGATGAATATCATTAATCATTAATAATAACAACATATGATTAAAAGTAAATTGAGAAAAATTGTTATTTAAGAAGTGTGTATCAAACTGGTAGCCCTTCACAATAATTGGTACCCAAGCAGTAGCTCTCAGTTTTAAAAAGGTTGCTTACCTCTGTTATAGGGTCATGGTCTGTTTGGAAGTCCCATTTGTGGCAAAGTTGTAATTTCCTGGCTTATGTCTTGAGATGTTGCTTCAGTATTTCTTCATGATGCCATCTATGCTCACGAGAAAACGTAAGTATTTTACGTTTTGCCAGTTTAGTGGCTAATTCGTACGAATTCGTACGATTTCAGTCGTACGAAATGATACGATTTTTAAAAGGAGGCGTGGCACCTAACCCCACCCCTAACCCCAACCGTCATTGGGGGAAAAGCAAATCGTACTAAATTGTAAGAATTAGATCGTACGAATTCATACGAATTAGCCACTAAATGAAAAAGTTACGAATTGCCGTGAGATTGTGTTGGACCAGTCCCTCCTGCAGCAAAACAACCTCACAACATGATGCTGCCACCCCCATACTTCAAAGTTGGCATGGTGTGCCTAAGCTTGTAAGCTTTCCCATTTGTCCTCCAAATGTTACTGGTCTTTATGGCCAAACAGTTCAATGTTAGTTCCATCACTCCACAGGACATGTCTCCAAAAATGTGTCTTTTTCCCAGTTAAATTCAGCAAATTAGTAATCTGGCTTTTTTGTTGATTCTGGATTGATGATTTTCCCATGTTGTCACAAAAGGAAGCAATGTGTTTTCATTAATTTATTTTCTTTTCGGCTTAGTCTCTTTATTAATCTGGGGTCGCCACAGCGGAATGAACCGCCAACTTATCCAGCATATGTTTAACACACGAATTCCCTTCCAGCTGCAACCTATCTCTGAGAAGCAGTGTATTTGAGGTTTTCTTTAAATACTATTGTACAGTTGTGCCTCAATTAACTCAAATGTTGTCAATTAGCCAATCAGAAACTTCCAAAACCTAATTTTAGACTGTGATCCTAATTAATTAATTACTTTATTAATTTATTAATTAATTCAATTTTTTTTTTTTTTTTTTGTTAGATTAGTTTCAATTTTGTCTTTGGTACTGACTAATCTAATGTATAGCCTATATATTTTTTTAAAAAATATTTCCTGAATTATGTTTTACAGAGCAAGGAAATTTTCACAATATGTCTGATAATATTTTTATTTTCTGGAGAAAGTCTTTTTTGTTTCATTTTGGCTAGAATAAAAGCAGTTTTGTATTTTTAAACACCATTTTTAGGTCAAAATTATTAGCCCCTTTAAGCTGTATTTTTTTTTTTTTTTTTGATAGTCTACAGAGAAAACCATCATTATACAATAACTTACCTAATTACCCTAACCTGCCTAGTTAACCTAATTAACCCAGTTAAGCCCTTAAATGTCACTTAAAGCTCTATAGAAGTGTCTTGAAAAATATCTAGTCAAATATTATTTAGTATCATCATGGCAAAGATAAAATAAATCAGTTATTAATATATGAGGCTAATAATTCTGACTTCAACTGTATATATAGGCCAATGTAAAGCATTCTATATAAATTATTCAAAAGAGAGATCGGTGCACTGTAGCTTACCCTACTTTATAATCTTTATTTTCATTTAATAACCTTTAGATGGCGCCAGCACTAATATATCGCAATTTTTTTACACAAGCAAGCAGAGACATGCAGACGATTAGTTCTGCCTGGTTCATGGATCGATGCCATTCGCTGCACTTGCTTTGCTGAAGTAGGTGTTTGATGACTACTGCCTGGATGATTGGGCCTGAATGGAGTGCTTTAGTTCAGATGGAGTTTCAACCACAGCGAACATGTAGGATTGCGTAACCCCCAGGTAAACAATGTTGTGGTGCTTTGCACATGTCTGACAAGAGGTGTGTGTTGGTGACTAAGGCTGGGTCAGTTGTGGTTATTTTTTAGCCGCGCAGAGTTTGTGTTTGTCCTTGTTTACAGTGTTTGTCAGCCTGTGTTTTGAATGCGTTTAATCTAAGCTCTGTGAATGTTACCGAGATTTTTTTTTTCGTTTGTTTTGGAATGAAACTGTTTTTCGTCGTGCTGTTTTTTATTTATTTTAGCTTGATGTGTCAAAGTGAGAGGACTGTGATAGTTCTGTGCACTATATGTAGGTCATACTTTGATCCATTCCTGAAGCTGACCTGAGTTAAAGGGCTAGTGCACACAAAAATTAAGCATGTGCATTATAAAGCAAGTTGGTTTTATGTTCGCACATTCTGACTTTTTCCTTAATATCTATCTATCTATCTATTTATCTATCTATCTATCTATCTATCTATCTATCTATCTATCTATCTATCTATCTATCTATCTATCTATATATATATATATATATATATATATATATATATATATATATATATATATAATATTATATTATATTCCTTAATATATAATATATGTGTATAATTTCAGATCAGTATTGTTTGCAAACTCTAAATAGCGAAATCCGATAACCAAATTAAATCCCAGAGTGGATGAAAACATCCCCAACAACACACAAGGGTTAATATACAAACAATCTGTCATGCTTTTCTTTTCTCATGTGTCTGGATTTCTCTCAGCTGAAGTAACTAACGTGATGTATGTGACCACCTTCCTGCGTTATATAAGGTATATAAGTAATAACCACTTGTTTTTTAAAATAGTAAAAACTCTTTTAATAGTTCTATTTGAGTCCTAGCAGCATAGAAAATGTCTTGTTTTTCTAATGAGATTTCACTCTTCCAGGCTTGGTGGTAGATGTGTTTCTGCTCGTGTCCTTCAGAGGAGGAATCTCTCAGGAGCGGATGCCATTAATGCTCTGCGGCCCTTTTACTTTGCAGTGCACCCGGATTTCTTTGGCCAGCATCCGAGAGAGAGAGTAATACTAATAAAAAATTTGATATTGTGTTTATAACTTATTAATAGGAATTTCATAAAGTACATACATTACAGTACTTGAGCCCCTGGTTTCACAAACAAGGTTTAAGGCTAGTCAAGATTAAATAGCATATTTTAGCTGTCACAACTCAAAATCACTTGCGGTGAGATGTCTTAAAATACGTCAGAATAATTTTTTTGTCTCTAGGTGCCCACCAGTAGTATTTTTTTAAAGCCATTTTTATAAATGTGGCTTAAATAGCCTATTTTAACTAAGGCCTAGTCCTGGCTTAACCTAAGCCCTGTTTGTGAAACTGGGCCATACAGTTTTAATGTTAGTGTTTGGCTGAATTTTTATATGTTAATATTAGTACTGGGTAACGAATAATTGCTATTAATTGTATCCAAAATAAATAAACAAATTTTTTCCATCGATTATTTAATTAAACCTATGTATAATTTGTATCATGTAGTTATCATCTAAATATAAATAACCATTTTCTCAAATATACATTTGAAGTCAGAATTATTAGCCCTCCTGAATTATTTATCCCCCTGAAGATTTTTTTCAACACATTTCTAAACATAATAGTTTTAATTACTAATTTCTAATTACTGTTTTTTTTTTTCATTTCCATGTTGACAGTACATACAATTTTACTAGGTTAACTAGTAAAGTTAGTATAATTAGGCAAGTCGTTGTATAACAGTGGTTTGTCATGTAGACAATTGAGAAAAAAATATATAATGCTTAACCAGTTAAACTTAATTACAGTTAATTTTAATTTAAAATTTACAATATAAATCAGGAAGTAATCTGTAAAAGACTTCAATACAAGAATATACAATTACAAAGTATAATTACAATTACAAACAACAAGTTATAGAAAGAAAAAAAAGAACAAAATAAAGGGAAAATACAAAATTAAATTAAATAAAAAAATGCAGAAAGAAATAATTACTAACATACTGGAAGCATGATATTTTCATAAGTTTCTATTAACTCGCAAAATTTGTTTGTTGTTAGATAGACATATAGCTTTAAGCAAGGAATCAATTTCAATTAAAAAAATGGGCAAATGAGGGAGAGGAATTAAGAAATTTTTGTTTGTGGATCAAGAATTTTGCATATATTATTAAAAAGTTCTATAAATATATTCTTAATTTTTATTCTTGGGACTAAAATAATAACAAATAATTAGGGTGCTAATAATATTGGCCTTAAAATGTTTTTTTTTTTTTTTATTTAAATTGCTTTTATTCTAGCTGAAATAAAACAATTCAGACTTTCTCTTATATTATATATTAATATAAAAATTCCTTGCTCTGTTAAACATCATTTGGGAATTAAAATAATTAATTAAAATAGTTTTAATATAATTAAATAAATAAAATGTACAGGAGGGCTAATAATTGTAACTTTATTTGTATGCATGCTTTTGTGCATTTATTATATGTATAATAAATATACACAGTACACACACACACACACACACACACACACACACACACGTATGTGTGTGTTTGTCAAAACAAACTGTAATTTTGGATGTGATTAATCTTTGCACAACTTCCTGCATAGAGTTTCGAGTGTTTTATGTTGTTTTGTTTGTGTTTTATAGGAGGTGAATGAAAACTCCCTCAAAAGGCTCAATGGTTATCTGGAAAACCTTCAAAAGCCTGGCGAGAGATTTCCAAAACCTACAAACTTCACTTTTTATGTCAGGGACACAAAAGAAAAATCGGACCCCAATGGTAGTTTGCTAGTTTCAGGTAACGACAGTAATTTTATTTTCACTCTGTGCTTTTTGCTGCCAAGCTCCAAAGAAAATCAAATCCTCCTGAAACAATGCCAGTAATTTATATGTTTCAATTGTTTGTTTTCCATGCAAAATTAAATAAATAAATAAATAAATAACCTAATTTTCTACTTAATTTTTTTTTTGTATGGAAAACAAACAACTTTGCAGGAACCTTTTAAACTGATCAGGAGTGACAAAGTTGCAAGAAAAATACTATTTAAAAAATGTATTTCATAAATTATTGTTAATATCCTTAAAGAAAAACTGTACAAAAGCACGTACATCCCACTTAACTGGGTGCTCAGCCATAAAAACGCGAAAGGTGCAAATTAAATACATATCAAAGTTGGCAACACCAAAGCTCCAAAAATACAAATTTATTAAATTAACAAGGCTGACACAAAGCGTTTAATATTTAATAAATTTGTATTTTTTGGAGCTTTGGTGTTGCTGCCTTTGATGAATATTTTAATATCTTTAAAGAAAAATGCACAAAAACATTAACGTGTTCTATGGAAGTTCCTATCTTCAGTATAAAAGGTAAAATGTTTGTTGCTACTTTTTAGCTCACATTTCTTATGGCTCTTATCTTACAACTTGCACAAAATATATGAGCAATTCAGCATTATGGATGTGACATTTGCAGTAAAAACTCCAAACAAAAATTTGCATAGAAAGTATATGTTGACATTATATTGAAACTTTTGTTTATATTTTCCAGAACAACTGACCACAGAGTTATGGATCACAAAAATATCAATCTGTCAACATGTTTTGTGCTTTATATGAGGAAAATACACATGCGTTATGGATGTGACAAATAAAGTCTGCGGGTTTACAGTATACAACATACTTTGAAGAAATTCTGTAAACAAAACCGCACAGCCCAAAAGAAACAATATTAATCAAAAGGATAAGAGTCGGCTCTCTATAAAACAAAAATTATTGACTTTATTTTAATTCATAATGTCACATTTATGGTGAAAAAGTGTCGTTATGGATGTGACATCTCTCCGTTATGAATGTGTCAGGTGTGAAATTGCCACCTGTGTGACTTTGGTAAATCAAATAGAACAGTTTGAAAGCATTGACAGATGCATTTTTGAGTATTTCTGAAGCACTGTAAAATACTTGCTTACAAAAAGCACCCAGAAACTGTTTCTGTAATTTGGTGAAAGCTTAATTTTTTTCTTGGCAAGGTTGACATTTGCACGGAATTGCTCATATTTATTTAATCTCCATAGGGAAAAAACCCTGAATTTTGAGACAATAATTAAGACACCATGTCAGAACTTTAAGATAAAATCAGGAAAAAGTCAGAAATTATTAAAAGTTTTAAAATGACTAATTCATCTCTTACCATTTAAGTCTATATTTTGCAATTCTGAAGTATTTATTTTTCTCAGATTTGCAAGTTATAGGCCATTTTGAGGCAGGTAAACAATAACAGTGGTCCTAATGTGTTTCGTGTATTACCTTTTTAATTTCCATAGCTCTCAAGAATCGAAAAAGGTCCACATATTGGTAAATAATTTTAGGGCAGCTGTTTTAACATTATGATATGATGAAATTGCCAACAAGCAGGAAATGTTTATGTGCCAGTGACATTGCAAGAATTAAGAGTTAAAGAATCACGTTTCCACAGTTTTCAACATGATTAATAGTAGGAAATGTTTTTGAAGATCAAATCAGCATACTGAAATTATTGAGCAGTCATGTGACACTGAAGACCGGAGTTCTTCTTAGCTATCAGGAATATATTGCTTTTTAAAATGAAATTGAAGAGAAAATTAGTTGTAATATTTCCAAAATATCAAAAAAATTTCATTTTCGTTTAATATTGCTCACCCTTAACCAGTGTTTCCCAAAGGTGGGGTCGCGGGACAATCACAGGGGGTCTCTTGGTAATTTCCAAAAGTCTGATAAATTTAAGAATTTATTAAAATAAAATTAGAATTACCATATTTTATCCATAACTAACAGAAAATAAAAATAGTACGTAATAGTTAGATAAAAAATAACAACAATCGGCCTTTCGATTTATTTTTTATAGAATGGGTGTGTTTACATTAAATTAATAAAAAAGCGATAACATCAGCTGCAGCAGATTGATTTTATAGCACCAGGTTAAACTTTCTGACACAATAATGGCAATATAATACGTTAAAAATCAATACAGGCCACAACTGAACAATGAGGATGATCTCCAAGTGGCGCTCTTCAAAATCAAACCAAGAATAGACTTGTGCTGAAAACATTGTGCCCACAAATCTCATTACGTGAGCTCGATGTTAAATTAAACAAATTAATAAATGACTATAAAAATTATATGGTTGTTGGACTTTTTTCTGTTGTCAATATCTTCATGTTTATATAGGCCTAGTGTTGTATGCACAACGTGTGGATATTTATAATCACCATAGAAGATAGTGGGGGTTGGAAGTCACTGGATATTTTGGGGGTCGCGGGTTGAAAAGTTTAGCAAGCCCTGCCCTAAACAGTAGTAGATATATTTTTTTTATATTATTTTAATTACATACAATTCTTATTTCCCCAGGTTTCCGGTCTGTGAGTTTCACTCTACAGTCTAAGGATGTTCTGAGCACAGTGCTGGATGTTCTGAGATCATGTAGTCTTTCGGTTGAGCATATGCAGGATGTGCTCAAGCATGAAACCACAAAGAGCTCGACACAACAGCCTGGAACAGCTTTCTATCGGCCCATCAAATGGGACAAGACGTATTATACTTTCACTGGATTCAGGGACCCAGAACAGGAGCTGGAGCAGGCCAGAAGAGTGGAGCCCACACTCAGGTATTCAGTGAGACAGCTTACCTCTTCACCAATTCACATAAAAATAAAAAACATGTCATGACCCTTTAAGTTACCATTACAATCGTAGCACTTTTTTTTCTGTTCTTGATTTTATTGCATTGCATTTTTAATTAATTGCAATTTTATTAAAAGGGAAAAAGAAAGAAATTACATTTAAATGAATGTAACCTATATGAGGCTAGCTTTAAAGCCTTTTGACTTTTTAACAAGATGTAAAATAAGTATTTTGTGTCTAGAGAATGTGTATGTTGAGTTTCAGGTCCAAATACCCATCTGGGGCCTCATGAACGAAGACTTGCGTGGAAATCATACTAAAACATTGCGTACGCACAAAGCTGTAAATGTGCGTACGCAGAATAAATTCAGATGTATGAAACACTGCGTACGCCGAATCCCACGCATATTCTTTGTACATCCGAATGAACGTGAAACTGAGCGCAACATGCACGAGCACAAAATCCCTTCCTGCCTCCTCCCCCGTATGAATATGCTAATGACTATGCTAATGGCAAAACCCAACGAAAAAGCAATGGCAAAAGCAAGCAAAAAGAGAAACTTTGAACAATGTTAATTGGAGGTGCTGCTTTTGGAGGTAGACCGGAGAAAAACTGTGTTATTTGCAAGTTTGTCCTCCGGAATTAACAACAAAAGAAAAAAAATAGAGTGGGAGAGTTTAGCTGATGTGGTTAACACAGTTGGGTCTGAACATCGCACTGAGTGAATTAAAAAAAGAGATAGTGAGATGTATAGGTGCAAAATTATATAATACTCTTAACAGTCTGAGTAGTGCAGCTAGTAAAACGCATGTCAACATGTTTTGACACGTTCGAGCATGAACTCGGTTCGAATCCAGCGTCTGATAAAGTCATTCTTTTTTCCCCCCCGCTACATATCAGATTTTGCCTACTATTAATCACGAGGAAGACAAGTAGGAAGTCTATGCATCATATTTTATTTGCACATTTATTGGATGGAAATGTTTCTGATTTACGCATGCAAATTCATCTTCAGATTGTGTCTTTATAGCAATGTGCGTGCAGTAGATTGCTCAGATTACATTGAGAAAACAGGCGACCGCTGCAAATTGTGCTTTAATGTTTAGCTGGTCAACTGTATGGTTTGGAAACCTTATATACCTGCTAGATGAACCCGTCTCATACAGCTGCCATTACACGGCTCAGACACTTTGTAGAGAGGAATTTAACACAACTGCCTCTAGGAGTCGCCAATGGAAATAAAACAGACACGCACAAAAAATGTGCATACGCCAGCCATAAAGCTGGGGTGGAGCTGCGCACATTCCCACCTTCAGTTCATCATTAGTAAATCCAAACGTGAGCCATTCTGAGCGTGAAACCTGGCGTGCGCACAAAAGACACGCAACATGAATTATGCTCAGAAAAGTTGTCTATCTTTCAAAGGTGTATCACTTTTTGAAGTGCTGTTGGATCAAAGAGTTATTGGAACATCTTTTAACTCAAGTTTCTTTGCAAATCCTGTCTTGCGGACATGGTTATATGCGTTAATACTGACATGATAATACGTGCCTGTCAATGGATAACGGTGGGTTGGGAACCCGACACTGCTATGTCCAAACAGCTTTCAGAAGTTGATTTTGCATGATAGGTGCCCTTTAAATCATCTTTATAAACTCACTGAATGCAGTTCATTTCAGTTTTGTTTAGTGTGGTTTTCTGTGGTAGCCTTTTTAGATCACATCAGATTTAATCATTTAGCATGCATTTATTCTTTTAGAATGATTTTTTTTACCAATACTCACTCCATTTTTTATACAGTATAAAAAATATATACTATATTTTATATAGTAAAAATGGAAAATGGTCTCCATTTTAAAGAACTCAGTGCCTCAAAGAATTGCAGTTTTCAATGCATGCCTTGCTGTAATGTAACTGTCATTGTCGATTTGTTTGAAATGTATTTTGAAAGTAAAGTTTGCACATTTGTGGGGTTTATTTTATATTACAATCCAATGGTAATTCGAAAGCTGGAGCAAATATCACACCAGTTCATTCTGTGAGTATATCAAGGCCTTTAGTGCTTAGGGAAAAAAAAAAACAGTCATGATACAAAAGACAAAGGTGAACAAAGTTATTTTTTACAGTTTCTTGACTGAACTTTGAATGTCTCAAAGCTGTTGCTGTGTATGGAGGATGGGGGAGCTCTCCGTTTTCATCTGAAATATCTTCATTTGTGTTCTGAAGATGAAAATAACACAATTCATAAATTGTATTAATAACGGAATATTCATTTTTGGGTGAACTAAACCTTGAACAACGTTTAAACCTTGATCAACATATGCAAAAAAAAATCGCTGCATTATTTTCCATTGTTTTGGCCACAGCAAGTATTTAAAAGCTAACTGCTAGTTTTTAATTAAGAGGATAGTTCATCCAAAAATGACTTTTTTTTTCTTTTTTTTTACTATTTACTCTTCCTCAAGTGTTTCGAAATCTGAGTTTCTTTCTTCTGTTGTAAACAAAAAAAAATATTTTTAAGAAAGCTGAAACCGCTGGCATTGTAGGGAAAACCAAATACTATGGAAGTCAGTGATTACAGGTTTCCAGCTTTCTTCAAAATATCTTATTTTGTGTTTAACAAAAGTAAGAAACTAATAAAGGTTTGAAACAAGGGTGAGTAAATAATTACATCATTTTAATTCTGGGTGAACTATCTCTTTAATGTTTAATTGCAAGTTTGTACAATTGTTGAAGCTCTTTTATTGTCACACAAGAAACTTTCTCCAGTGCTTCTCCATAGAACACAGTCTCCTCAAGCCATTTGGTGTATTTACTATGAATAATGGTTTTGTGCTATTTAGTACAAGAAGTAAAATGCACATTGAAACCCAGATGAGCCCAGGCTTAGCAGGAACCTTTCAGTGGGCCCCATAGCCTGACACTGAAGCTTTGGAAACATTGAGGTTGTGGAAATTCAGTAAAAAAAAAGCTTGTCGCAGATATTTAACCCTACAGAGGCTGTAGTATATGGGCCTCTTCTGCTGTGAAATAACAATAAAATATAGTTATTGCTATTAATATTATTATTATTATATTTATTATTTTTATTTTTTATTTTTATTTATTTTTTTTTTTTTAAGTGCGGTTTTAGGTTTTAAAGTAAGTCCCTTTTTATAAAATCCTCTGCAAAAACAAGTAAATATAAATGTAGAAAAAGTTTTAAATCATTAGGAATATCTTAAGATGAACATTTACTCCAATAAAGTTTATTTCGTTTCATTTTCCATGCAATTTTTAGGAAGCAGTATGAGAGCATCTTGTGTGATGCACCAGGTTTTTGGAACATTTATTTGTGCATTTCCTGATGTTCTCTTGTTTCAGTTTTTTTGTTGATGACGTTACACTATATGCTTTGCTTCCAGAATAAAACATTGGTTATTAGATAAATATCATATAGAGGTCAGATTTACTAATGCCCAAATCACACAGGGCATCAGTGGCAATGCTTGCCATTCACTTTAAGGTTGCCGAGCTGAAATGTGGATCTGTTGGCACCATGTCAGCAGCTTATTTATGCTCAGTTTGGACCGTTAAATAAAATTGTTTTTGTTTTTTTTTTACTTAAAGAACTAGAAAATTAAAGATTTTTTCAACACATTTCTAAACATAATAGTTTTAATAACTCATTTCTAATAACTGATTTATTTTATCTTTGTCATGATGACAGTACAGAATATTTTACTGGATATTTTTCAAGACACTTCTATACAGCTTAAAGTGACATTCAAAGGCTTAACTAGGTTAATTAGGTAAACTAAGCAGGTTAGGGTAATTGGGAAAGTTATCGTATATCGATGGTATGTTCTGTAGATTATCGAGAAAAAATAAGGGGCTAATAATTTTGATCTTAAAAAGGTTTTAAAAATTTTTAAAAAATGCTTTTGTTCTAGTCGAAATAAAAAAAAAAAAGACTTTCTCCAGAAGAAAAAATATTATCAGACATACTGAAAATTTCCTTGCTCTGTTAAACATTTTTGGGAAAATAAAAATAATAAATAATAATAAAGAGAGGGGGGGGGGTGCTGGGTGTGGGACTAATAATTCTGACTTCAACTGTATTTATATATATATATATATATACACACTTAAAACAATATTGTACATTATTTTTTATTTGTTTGTCTTTATTTTCAGTTTATGGCTGAGAAAAAATGAGCCAGAAGCCACAAAGAAACAGAATGCCAGTCTTCCACATCGTGAAGAGCTGAAAAGACTAAAAAGAGAGCTGATTCAGAAACTCGGTTTATTAAATATAAGGTATGAACTCTTACATTCTGTAAAATACTTCTCATTCAATCCAGAATTTATTCGTATGCTAATATAGGGTGGTGTGACATTGTGGATACTCAATGCATTATACTAAGGCTAATTCTTCAGTTTACAATGAACTCTGTGGTACTGCTTTATCCATGTTAAAACAAGTCTTGAAAAGGGTATATATTTGTTCATCATTCAACTTTCATATATTTTGTCTGATGTGGAATTTATTTAAAATTATAATCGCTTAATCTAAAATTTAAGTAAAATGTAGTAAAATTTAATTGTAGTAATTATTTTAATGAAGATAAAATGTATATAATGTAAATGTATAATAGAGAATGTTTATTATAAATAATGTAAATTTATCATAGAGAAGATTAAGCACAAATTTATTATGGATTTTTTTTTTAAGTCAACCAGACAATGCAGCGTTAAACAATGAAAATCTGAATATACAGTACATATTGCCCATATTCTTCACTCCAGAAGTGTGCACTAAAAATGTATATTTATTGATCAAAATGTGCTATTATAGTTATGTTTGTATATTACATTTTTAAAATAAACTAATACTTGAATTGAGCAAAACTGATCTCAA
This sequence comes from Danio rerio, assembly GCF_052040795.2. NCBI lineage: Eukaryota > Metazoa > Chordata > Actinopteri > Cypriniformes > Danionidae > Danio > Danio rerio. The sequence goes on along the minus strand of NC_141036.1, from coordinate 8,149,017 downwards.
ATGACTTAAAACCATTTAAAATATTGCATATTATTATTATTCACTGCCACATTTTGCAATAAGGTTCATTAGTTAATGTTAGTTCATGTATTTACTAACATGTTTTAATAATGAACAATACTTGTACAGCATTTATTAATCATCGTTTAACATTTACTAATGCCTTGTTAAAATCCAAGTTCATGCTTGTTAACATTAGTTAATCCACTGTGAGTTAGCATGAACTAAGAATGGACTTTATTATCATTAACTAATGTTAACAAAGATGAATAAATACTATAGTACTGTTATAAATAAACTGTACAATGTTTGTTTAGGGTAGTAAATACATTAACTAATGCCTCCTTAAGTGTTACCTTACATTATTATATATGTTTTCAACTGTCTATTCATTGAAGAATTCTGAAAAATAGTATATTGTAGTTTTAATAGAAATATTCAATATTCACCGTTTAAAAAACTGTTGACTAAGCACAAATTTTGTGTATCAGAATTTATGTTTCACATGACACTATATACTGGAGTTTTGCCACCACAGAATTATCGGTCGCACTTTAAAATATTGTTTGATTAGTTAATGTTCGTTAATGTTTTCATGAACATTAATATAACAATAAAAAATACATGTGTAGTATTTATTAATCATGCATCAACATTAGGGCTGCACAATGTATCGTTTCAGCATCGATATTGAATGTGTAAATATGCAAAAGCCACACTGCAGGAGTCAAGATTATAGTTGAACAGGTACAACATTTCAGAACACATGAGAATTTTGGAGTCATTTCAGTTTAACCATAATCGAGTGAAAGTTGCATGTGTTTTTAAGGCATGTGTAGGCCCACAAAGAATCTGACCGAGCGGAATCCCGCAGATTTTTAGCCCATTATTGATTCTGTTTATTTACTTGTGTAAATGTGTGTATATTTATTCAGTTTTTAAATTAATTTCAGTAATAATATTGACCAATATGAAAATATTCATATCATCATTTTACAAAACATTTTGTGAAGTCATATTTTCTGTCTTTTAGTAGAGATATTGGGCTGTATTTTGACTGTCCAAGCGCAGAGCGCAAAACGCAGGGCGCAAACGCTTACAGGGCATGTCAGAACGCATTTTTGCTAATTTAAGGACGGGAAAATCTGCTTTGCGCTGTGGCGCATGGTCTAAAAGGGTTGAGTTTATTTTCTTAGTGAGTTATAGGTGTGTTTTGAGAATAAACCAATTAGAGCCTCATCTCCCATTCCCTTTAAGAGCCAGCTGCTTCGTGCCATAAGGGCATTTTGACGTAAAGTAAGTTCATTTTCGCTTTTGCTCTCGTGGATAGGGAAACATTACCGCACAGACATCAATTAGCCTATAAATAATTAATTTCGTTTGTTAAGCGCAAAGATTTGTTTCAAAACTATTTCTAAATTCAGTTCTAATTTCTAGCAAACGAATAAATGAACAATAATAACCAAGTGTGGTCAAAATACTGAGTTATTTCCAAATACACCTGCGGGGCACAGCACATGGTCTAAAACCTGACAGGTGAACAAATAAGCTTGTTTTTAATAAAACAAATATAAATATGGATATAATAAATAATACTGCTAATAATAATAACATTATACAAAAGCAAATTGAATGAACTGAAAAAGCCTCCCGAGATGAAGAAAGTAAGGCAGTGGTTTTTAAATTCATGTAGGCTAGAAATTAATATGTTTTGTAATATTTTAATCATTTATATTTATATCCTGTATATATCCCTATTTTATATATATATATATATATATATATATATATATATATATATATATATATATATATATATATATATATATATATATATATATATATATATATATATATATATATATATATATATATATATATATATATATCCTTAAGATATTATATATTTTTCATATGTAAAGATATTTGTGTATTGCTCCGAATCTTGTTTATAGTGTGTAAGCCAGGCGCACTTTGCGCCAGACAATAGACCGACTTTGTTGTGGTCTAAAGATCAGACTATTTACAGTTTCTCAAAATAGCAACGCGCCAAAACACGCCTGCTTTTTTAGACCAGAACGCATATGGGCGCACATTTGAGCGCAAATGCATTTGCTATTTAAACAGCGTGGCGCAATGCCTCAAAATGACCCTTGCGCCGAGCTAAAAGTAGCAAAAGAGTATTGCGCCGCGCCTTGCGCCACACTGCGCCGGGTTTATGATAGGGCCCTTTATATGAGAGACTTGCTTTGAAATAAAGTGGATCTAATTGGATTTCCATTGTAAACATTCAATAAAAGTTTAAAAGGTATTATTTTTATGTCAAATATTAAGTTTTTAGTTATGATTCTCCCAAAATCATTTCGCATAAATTCGCCGATTTTTAACAAAATTCTCTGCAGAAATAGCAAAAACTGCCCGCAGATTCTGTCTGGCCCTAGGCATGTGTAAACGCTTTAAGCAAATTTAAAGCATTTGGGCATACGGAATTATTATGTTTGTAGCTTTAACAAAGATTAATCATATATAATTGTGTACACAGTGAAGAATCTACAGCTTTATTGTACATTTGATTATTTTATTTCTGTACCTGTTTACTGTTAGACTCCTTCATTTGTGTATTTGCTCTGCTTTATTTATCTCTGCTTGTAATTTGTTAATTATATATATTTTATGCACTCCCACACAAAATCATCCCAATCAATCTAAAATTAATGTTTAAAATAAAAAATCACAATATAAATCACAGAAAATATAAATATTGCAGTGCATGTTTTTTTCCAATATCTTGCAACCCTAATCAACATTTACTAATGCCTTATTAAAATCCAAATGCATGCTTGTTAAGATTAGATTAAGCACCATTTAACTAACAATTAACTAATGTTAATAAAGATGAATAAATACTGTAATAATAAAAGTACTTATATTAGTAAATACATTAACTAATGGAACCTTATTGTAAAGTGTTACCAGCCATTTTTGCAATATTTTCCCAATGTATTTTGGTCAAGTGCTGTCTGCATGAGCTTAACATTTAAAAAAACACCAACCTTATAGTTATTTTTATGCCAGTATATGTAATACTAAAAGCTGTAGACCTGCTGGACACAGTATCTTGTTCTCACATCCTGTTGCCAGTATCATGTGGTTCTCTGTCCTGTAGATGGCAGCGCAAATGGGGAGTTGCACACAAATGCAGTCAGCTGCAGAGTCTGAGTCGCCTCTCCACACAAAGCCCCGAGGCTCTGCTCAACCTGAGAGGTAGCCATGAAAATACCATTCATGAGATGGGATTAGATGGGCCCAAATGTTCCATGTGTACAAATATTGACTCCGTTTTCTCTCTTTTTATAAAACTTAGGGCACATAATCATTTTTACTGACCAATCAGGGATGAATGCCTCTGGGCATGTGATGTTGGGAACAACAGATGTCCACCATCAATGGACAAAGGTACAGCACACATATGAAACCTCATGCTAATGTTTAGTTTGTAAGTGAAATATCATTAGAAAATAGAAATATGTGTTTTTTTCTTAATTAAAGGATAATTAAGCTGTGTGTGTGTGTGTGTGTTTGTTTGTGTGTGTGTTTGTGTGTGTGTTTGTGTGTGTGTTTGTGTGTGTGTGTGTGTGTGTGTGTGTGTGTGTGTGTGTGTGTGTGTGTGTGTGTGTGTGTGTGTGTGTGTGTGTGTGTGTGTGTGTGTGTGTGTGTGTGTGTGTGTATATATATATATATATACAGAGAGAGAGAGAGAGAAATTCTTATTTACTTTATTTTGGCTAGAATAAAAGCAGTTTTCAATTTTATAAAAGCCATTTAAGGGACAAAATTATTAGCCCCTTAAAGCTATTTGTTTTCAGATAGTCTACAGAACAAACCTTCGTTATACAATAACTTGCCTAATTACCCTAACCTGCCTAGTTAACCTAATAAATCTAGTTAAGCCTTTAAATGTAACTTTAAGCTGTATAGAAGTGTCTTAAAAAATTATGTAGTCAATAATTATTTACTGTCATCATGGCAAAGATAAAATAAATCAGTTATTAGAGATGAGTTATTAAAACAATTATGTTTAGAAATGTGTTAAAAAAATCTTCTCTCCGTTAAGTAGAAACTGAAAACAAATCTGTGTAATGAAATGTGTAATAAAATGAAATTACACAGGGAAAAGTATTAAACACATGAAGATAGGGAGGTGTAAAAAGGCAGTGAAGGCCCAGACAGCAGCTGAAATCTCTCAGAAGTTTTTCAGCAACCCTCTGCAATTCATCAGTGTAAATGAATATCAGCTGCTTCAGTCCAACATCTACAGCAGGGGTCAGCAACCCGCGGCTCTAGAGCCGCATGCGGCTCTTTAGCGCTTCCCTTGTGGCTCCCTGGAGCTTTTTCAAAAATGTTTGAAAATGGAAAAAGATGGGGGAGTTTAAAATATTTTTTTTTTTCAGTTTTAATATGATTTCTATAGGAGGACAAACATTTTTTACGTTTTTTAAATGCTGTAAAAGTGTGTAGAATTAATATTTAATTTCAACATTTCTGTCAACGAAGATTGTCATAGCCTGCGACACACGTTTCTATCAGCAGGGTGGGATGCCAGGCAGGTGGCTGTTGTAAACAAACCGGAAGATAATAAAGCATGGAAAACCGTTCACAGATGGTGACTACATGAAGGAGTCATTCAACATATTAGAACACCTATTTGCAGACTTCAAAAACAAAATCAACATAATACAAAAAATTAAAGATATACCCCTCTCCGCAAAGACAGTGAAGGAAAGGGCTATTAAAATGGCAGGTAACATCACCGATCAGCAAACCAAGGACATTAATTCAGTGCCAGCATACTAAATTGCCTGTGATGTGACAGATATTCAATGCGCTTTTATGCAGGTATGTGAACTCTGATGGGCCGCAAGAAGAAATTATCAAATTAATACCACTGAAAGACCAGAGGCTGGCTGAAGTGTTTAAATGACAATAAAAATAAACACCAACCACCTGATTTCAGTGGCTATTTAATCATGAAGGCTCATTATGTATTTATAGCCAACTTACTAATTTTTTTAGTAGGCTAATATAGCTACTATAGATACATACAGCACGTGTTTCCTTCATTATAAGGCTTATATAAGGCTTTACATTTTTTGCGGCTCCAGACATATTTGTTTTTTGTTTTTTTTTGGTCCAATATGGCTCTTTCAACATGTTGGGTTGCCGACCCCTGATCTACAGGGTGGGCCATTTATATGGATACACCTTAATAAAATGGGAATGGTTGGTGATATTAATGTCCTGTTTGTGGCACATTAGTATATGTGAGCGGGGAAGCTTTTTAAGATGGGTGGTGACCATGGTGGCCATTTTGACAGTATAGCGGGTTAGTGTCAGCTTTTATATTTAGTGTCGGATTAATATTTGCTGGGAGGGAAAATTTATTTGTTCACTTCTGCTATTTATACTTTGATTTGCATTTTAATTTATTTATTTCTTCCACTTAGCTGCAAACTAAAATCAAAACTGTATAAAGAGCACACAAACATACTGACAGTTATAGGTACTGTACATTGTTATGAGTCAGTGATTCTTATATTTGGCACAAATCCACCAATTTCCACTTTCTGACTTCTCTTTCTATGAATGAATTGTGTAAAAGGACTGGTCATGCATGTTTCCTTGCTGGTTACTAATGCTATATTGCATTACACAACAATTAGTCTATCAGGCTTTTTGGCTAAAAGAAAAATTAAAAAAAAGAGAAATCATGGTTTAATTTGTTATTATTAGATTATTTTTAAATTTCACCTATCCTGCTGTGCATGAACTAAGCTGTTGAATGGTCAGCGTATGAGGTGCCTAGGCTCTAGCTTTAATTTTGATTCAATTATTTTGTTATCTGTTGCGTTTTATGTGTTGAATATACCCCTGTAATGCATACTGCAGTCCTTTTTTTGTCTGGCTTTATCTGATATCTCACCTGTTTGCCAAAAATGTCTAATTATATCCCTGGGAATGTCTGACACTGGCGCATACATATTGTAATAGACTCATTGATAGCTTTTTAGCTATTAATAGACTCATTAATAGCTTTTTTCCTCAAGCTATTAGACTGCTCAACTCACCCATGAAAACTGGATTATAAAATCACAATCCACAGCCCACACACACAAAAATCTGTGGAACTGTGAGAAAAGCAAACTCAATGTTTTTATGTTAATATTCCTTGCACGTGTAACATGTTTACAAAATTCACTTACCTCTAAGCTGCTACTTTGCACTTTGCACTTTTGCCATACTGCACCTAATTGCACTACAATAAATACCTCAACTTGGTAATATTCTAGAACAATAGGATATATGGTAGCTGTTCACAGCTTATTAGTGTCTATTATTTAATTTATCTTGTACTATATTAGTTAAATGTTTAGTTTATGTCTAGTGTGTGTCATATTTTTGTTTTTAAATTGCACATTGGAGTATGGGAAAAACGCAATTTCAGTCTGCTGTGTAATGTACTGTTGCATGGTTTGATTGACAATAAAGTTGACTTGACTTGACTAATAGACGTGTCAGGCACTAAAGCTTGACAGGCTTAGCAACAGTAACTAAGGAGGGCGGGTTTTAGCAAAGGTTTCAGTTGAAAGCGGTAACCCTCACTCCTTATTACTAACATGTACGCTGACTATAATGCATTTCTTTGTGTCCATTTCAGCTCTTTGAAAGACTACCAAGCTACAGAAGCCTGTTTGAGCAGTCGGCCGCACTGAAGGAGCGCATCAGTCACCTGTTGGGAGGGATTCATGTAGTCCACATGGAGCGGTTGGGTCCAGGTCTGACTCTGGAGGAACACTATAACACCCTCAGCAGCTTTCTCAGAAGAGTCTCACCTCAGCGTCTCTCCCTGCACCCCCGCAGCCTGCAGGGCCTCTTGATGACCTTGGAAAAGTAAATACTTGTATACTTCCATTCCAGCCTTTTGTTTGAGGGACTCTGTTTACAGCTTTTAAATATTTTAAGGCAGGGTGCTCCTAAATGCACAAGATGAAATGAACGAGAAGATTCCTATGATAAAAATCATCTTTTGTAAGCTGTTTGGACAGAACTGTGTGTAGGTATAGTATGTCCACAGTCATATTGAAGTGATAGAAATACAACAAGTCTCTCTTTTTTTTTATATTACATGACATTAAAATAGTATCCAAATCCCTCCCATTTTGAGATCCCCACCACAAAGTGACATAGAAGTGTGGTTTCCCCAGCCACCGAATAGATTGGCAGCTGCATTTTAACTTGTCTTCGTAGTAACGCATATAATCATATCAGTAAGACGGGATGTGCGCAATGCAACTGGGATTAAAAGATCTGTTCAGCTGTCTGTGATCAGCTATGATCATTATGTGTGATCAAGAATGAGTTTTACAATTTTAAAACCTTTTAATACGATTTATGTTTGTAATGAATTATAGCGATTTTACCGTCTTTATCACCACAGCCGCATGTCAGACCAATTATAAAAGAAGATGCTTCAATACTGGTTTGTGGACGTTAAATCAGGTTTATTTTGTACATTAACATAACGGATAACCACACAGCAGTGAATTATAACGTGTATCCTGTCACATTTGCTGGGCAAAAACAGTGCAAAGTTAAACGCGTGTGCTGTGTGTGTGTGAACTTTGTGATGACATTGTGTGTGAATCATCATTGCAGAAAGGCTTGGATTAGGCTTAACCAATACATAAAATAAGCATTGGTAAAGTTCTTAATGTAGTATTTCTCAGAAACGTTACATGAGTTCTGCTTCCTTCACCGTCTGTCACTGTGCTGTTTATCTGATGCAGCCGAGGTGGAGATTGAGGCACACTCTGACAGGCACATTAGAACGGTGGGCGGGGAGAACTAGCATTAAAGGCACAGGCAACAAAAACAGCTACAATGTGTTTAGAGCAGAAAATGTCAATATTCTGAAAGGTATAATGAAAAATCTGATGGTTTATTTAAGCTGAAACTTTACAGACACATTCTGGAGACAAAAAAGACTTCTCTTAAATCTTGAAAAAGAAGTAAAATAGGTGCCCTTTCAAGGGGAAAGGAAGCACTTAGTCAAGTTTACATTATTTAGTAAATTGATTTCCACTTTAATGGAAACATATACCAACAGTTGAAGTCAGAATTATTAGCCCCCTTTTGAATTTTTAACATTTTTTTTATATTTCCCAAATGACATTTAACAGAGCAAGGAAATTTTCACTGTATGCCTGATAATATTTTTTCTTCTTGAAAAAGTCTTATTTGTTTTATGTCGGCTAGAATAAAACCAGTTTTAATTTTTTTTAAAAACCATTTTAGGGACAAAATTATTAGCCCCTTTAAGCTATTTTTTTCCGATTGTCTACAGAACAAACCATCATTATATAATACCTTGCCTAATTACCCTAACCTGCCTGGTTGACCTAATTAACCTAGTTAAGCCTTTAAATGTCACTTTAAGCTGTATAGAAGTGTCTTGAAAAATATCTAGTCAAATATTATTTTAAAAAGTTAAACAGAGTAGCGAATAATTCAAGGAGGCTAATAATTCTGACTTCAACTCTATGTAACAAAGAAAGAGAAGAAAACAACATGTTTTACTATAGCATTTAGACCTAGGGCACCACCATCTTGGAATATCGCTGTGTCTGACATCACGGGGTTGGTTCTGTTCCCTTAGCTGAGCAGATACAGTGGAAGTAAGTTACTACTACTGTTGCTGATAAGGCTACATGTAGAAATCTAACGTTATAATTTGTACAACCCGTATTTATTTTTAGTCTCATTATCAATACATGATTCAGTTATGCACTCTTAAAACTTCATGTTTCATTGCTAGATGTGTCATATTTAAAGAATTATTCAGCGGCATATTAATGCATATGACATTTACCATAAACATCAATGGTTTTATCTAAACTATAAACTGTTATGCCAGTACTTCTGTGTTATTTGACTGTTTGTAAACTAAAGATTGAATCTCTTTCTTGATCTTTGCGTTTTTTAAACACAGATTTGACTGCAGCGATTCGAAGGATTAGTAAACATATGCAAATCACCATAATTTATAATTTATGTTGCGTGGGTGTTGAGATCCCGATCTTTTAAAGACTAATCCTGCAGCTTATACTAAATACATTAATACAGGCTAAACAAGCAGTGACAGAAAACACCTTTAATAACCTAAGAAACCCACCACATCCTGAATAACACACCACAACTTATTTCGTCATTATATTTTATCTCTCATACAAATTTAGTAAAGAAAAAAATGATTAATCCATAAGGCACGTGTTCTGATCTGCGCGTTGTGATCGGTATAAATCACGAATCAACCATGATTCATTACACCTCTAGAAATTCATTCATTTTCTTTTCGGCATAGTCCCTTTATTAATCTGGGGCTGCCACAGCGGAATTAACCTCCAACTTATCTAACATATGTTTTACGAAGCAGATGCCCTTCCAGCCGCAACCCATCACTGGGAAACATCCACACACACTCCTTTACACACATACTCATACACTACGGTCAATTTTACCATACCCAATTCTCCTGTACCACATGTCTTTGGGCTTGTGGGGAAAACCAGAGCACCCAGAGGAAACCCACATGAACAGGGAGAACATGCAAACTCCACACAGAAATGCCAGCTGAGGCTAGAACCAGCGACCTTCTTGCTGTGAGGCGAACCTACTGTGTGTTGCCCACTGTTCTCCGAGAAGTCTTTGTGCTGCTTAATGTCCCGTCAATCATTGTTGTTTTTTCCCCTATTCTATTCTGTTACCATAGTGACCGCTCCACCCCCTGCCTGCATGAGATGGGCCACTTCATCATCCCCACCATGTGTGACACCCTCCAGCTGCAGAACTTCCTCCAGAGTCAGGCTCACGAGGCCCGCAGACGCATGCTGAGCAAAGACAAGTCAGTGTTTGACCGCTCATCACTAAAACTAACCAATTACCCTGCGCATGATTCATCTTTCAGTTCTCCATCATTTGTTTCTATAATATTTGTTTGTTTTATTGATGCAGTATGTTAAATTGTTCTCTTATTACTACATAGAAGTTATGTGGCCTAGTTAAGTGCGAGAATTCTCCAAAATTGGTTTTAAAGGTCTATTTTAAACCCTATTGTATGGATCGCTTTGACCATATTTGGAAGGGTCATGAATATTAATAAGCTCTCAGCTCTGATGATTCAGCAGCTCATGTCAGGGCTTGATGCTCAAGCCTGGTTTATACTTCTGCATCGAGTGATCGCTATGACCCACGGTGCATACCTTGCAAGGTGCCGTGCATTTATTTTTCTGCGTGCTGTTTGTGTTGCTCTGCAAAAACACTTCCCAAACAATAGTCGGCAATAGGGGTATTTATGTTCATCTGTGTCTTGTTTCTTTGCTGGTGTTATGTTTATTTTCTGTACGCTGCCTTAAAGGTGCAGTAGGTGATCTGCCAGAATGCTAGCATTAGCATAATAGCTTAGAAATTTAACGACCCTTCCCTGCCCTCCAAAGCCACGTCTCCTTAAGTCACAAACGTGTGAATGCGCATTATTAGGTCACTCTGGCAGCCCTGGCGACAACGCTGTCTGCCTTCAGCTCCGGCGGCGAGAGCATCAAAATTTGTTACATTGACCTCGTACTTAAAGGGGCCGATGCAGCATATCAGTTACATTCCTGCATAAAACATGCTTTCTAGCGTTAAAATGCTGCGCACTTCTTATCAAGTTCACTCAACAATGGAAGATCACGTTGCATGTGGTGTGGCTTTGCTCTATTTAATTATCCAATGTCTGAAATATCTTGAAGCAGCATTACTGTTTTGTACTGTTGCATGAGATTCCCGCTTTTTTAAAGATAATTAAATATATATATATATATATATATATATATATATATATATATATATATATATATATATATATATATATATATATATATATATATATATATATATATATATAACATTAATGCACATCAGTAACTCGCTAGTAACTTATTTAATGTATGTTCCTGTAAGAAAACATCGTAAATAATTAAAAATCCGGCAAACGCAAAGTTCACAGGTCTGAGTTCTCTGAACTCCTTTCAAGCGGTGGACTTCTTCATTCTGATTGCATGCCGCCTAACCGCGTCATAGCTCATTACCATAAAGTTGACTTGATTTCAACTCTCCTCGACGCCCACACCAGCGGAGACGCGCCGCACTGCTCCTTGCCGCTTATCGCCGCCAGCTCTCATTGAAAATGAATGACTTCCGACTATTTTGATGCTCTCACCACTTTCGGTGTGAACCAACGGCTATACAATCTTCATAAACTTAAAAAAAAGGTGATAATGTTCTTGGTTGTAATCCCACTAGGAAAGTATGTACCTCACTGGTTTCATCTTGATCATATTTCACCAGAAGCCTCAAATTCAAATGGTTTATTCAATTTTGCATCTTTTTTGGGGGCTAATAGACTTTCAGTGGTTGAACTTAAATGGCTTTGCATTATAAAAAAAAAAATGTTTGTAGCTTTGCAACGACAAGATTACTCCTTAAGATGTTTTATATAGCAGCTCTTTAAAGTCTGCTTCTATTAAACCACAAAGCATTGTTTCTACAGGTTGGAGGCGGAGGAAGAAGACATCATTTCCAGCTGTCTGGAGGATTTGTGTCTGCGCAGCCTGTCTAAAGAGCCCAGTGTGTCCAGCAATCAGATGATCCCCTGCTGCCGGCGTCTGATGGAGGAACGATCTCCTCAAATGCAAGGTCTTCATCTGTGTGTGTCGCATTTCTATTCAGTCATGCAGGACGGGGATCTGTGTATTCCCTGGAACTGGAAAGGCTGAAACATATCAATGAGCTTTATATCGGATTACTTTACCTCCCGGGCTCATGTAGTCCTATTAAAAATAATAGATACTGGCCTAATGTTTAGGCATAAATATAAATGCACTTTTGGATGTAGAGTTCTACCACAAAGTGTTGATGGTTATCAGGCAGTAGGGCACTATGATGTAATGTAACTTAGCACTGAATAGGTTCTAAAGATTTGCACAGCTAATCACACACATGAACATTAGCATAATAATCCCTTTTGTGTTTTTTTCACTGCAGATTAAAAATTAAGTCACTATTTACTCACCCTCAAGTGCTACCAAATAATAATAATAATAATAATTCCTTAAATTTATATAGCGCTTTTCTGGGCACTCAAAGCGCTTTACACATGGGGGGAATCTCCTCATCCACCACCAAACCTTTGTCTTTTTAAACGAATATATAAACTATTGACTTTCATAGTAGGGAAAACAAATACTATGTCTAAGTCAATGGTTACCGGTTTTTAACATTTTTCAAAATAGCTTCTTTTGAGTTTGACAAAAGAAAGACACCCAAACTAAAGGAGGAGTAAATGATGACAGAAATTTCTGTTTTTTTGTGTGAACTTTAGCTTAAAGCATTTAGTGTGTTCCAAAAACAGCTTTTGGAAATGCTGATAATTGCGGAAGTTCATTTTCAGCATAAAGCAAAATAACAATATCTCACAATTCTGACTGTGAGACCTAAATGAGCACTTGCCAATATTATTTTAGTCACTATTTACTCACTCTCAAATGCTTCCGAACCTTTATGTCTTTTCAGAATATATTTTGAACGCATATTCAGAAATATGTTACAAATGATCAACTATTGACTTTGATAGTAGAAAAAACAAATCATATGAAAGTCAATGGTTTCCGGTATTCAACATTTTTCAAAATAGCTTCTTTTGTGTTTGACAGAAGAAAGACACCCAAACTGGTTTGGAACAAGTAAAGAAGGAGTAAATGATGACAGAAATGTCAGTTTTTTGTGTGTGAACTATCGCCTAAAGTATTCCAAAAACAGCTTTTGGAAATGCTGATAATTGCGGAAGTTCATTTTCAGGATAAAGCAGAATAACAATAGAAAATGTGATCGATCTCGCAATTCTGACCTTTTTACTGTTCTGATGTAAATGAGCAGTCCTGAGAAGAAAATCTCAATTGTGAGAATAAAAAGTCGCAATTACACTTGTTTATGCTCGACAAAGAAACTTTTTTTTTCTGTCAATCGTCATTCTGATTTTCTATCTCGCAAATATTATTTTAGTCACTATCTACTCACCCGCAAGTGCTTCCAAACCTTTTTGTCTTTTCAGAATATATTTTGAACACGTAACATAATCAGAAATATGTTACAAATGAACAACTATTGACTTTCATAGTAGAAAAAACAAATACTATGAAAGTCAATGGTTACCGGTTTTCAACATTTTTCAAAATAACTTCTTTTGTGTTCGACAGAAGAAAGACACCCATACTGGTTTGGAACAAGTAAAGGAGGAGTAAATGATGACACTTGACACTTACTTCTGTGAAATATCGCTTAAAGTATACTAAAAACAGCTTTTGGAAAAGCTGATAATTGCGGAAACTTATTTTCAGAAGAGAGCAGAACAACAATAAAAAAAATGTGACCGATCTCACAGTTCTGACCTTTTGTCTGACTGATGTAAATGAGCAGTCCTGAGAAGAAAATCTAAATTGTGAGAATTAAAAAGTCATAATTAGTCATGCTGCTGCTTGGTTCTAAGATCACATTTGCACAAATACTGTAATGTAAAATGTAATGTGTATTCATATATAGCGCATTTATTGTGTATGGCCATACACCCAAAGCGCTTCACAATCATGAGGGGGGTCTCTCCACACCACCACCAGTGTGCAGCATCCACTTGGATGATGCGACGGCTGCCACAGGACAACGGCGCCAGTGCGCTCACCACACACCAGCTATTGGTGGAGTGGAGAGACAGTGATAGAGCCAATTCAGTGGACGGGGATGATTGGGAGGCCACGATCGTATGGGCCGATAGAGGGACTTTGGCCAGGACACCGGGGTTACACCCCTACTCTTTCACAAGAAGTGCCATGGAATTTTTAATGACCACAGAGAGTCAGGACCTCAGTTTAACGTCTCATCCGAAAGACGGCGCCCACTGACAGTGTAGTGTCCCCTTAACTTTTACTGGGGCATTAGGACTCACTTAGACCTCAGGTTGAGCGCCCCCTGCTGGCCTCACTAACACCACTTCCAACAGCAACCTAGTGTTCCCTAGTGGTCTCCCATCCAGGTACTAACCAGGCTCAGCCCTGCTTAGCTTTAGTGAGTAACCGGTCTTGGGCTGCAGGGTGATATGGCTGTGGCTGTGGGCCATATTTATTTTCAAACCCTGCTTTTGAGAAAACTACAATTTTAATATGATTTCCAACCAGCCAAAGTGGCTAGTGGGAGCGGCTATCTAACCCGCCACAGCTGAAATCTATCTGTATTTGGCAGGTTGGAGGGTGTTAATGTCAAGCCCTGATTATTTGTATTATTGCTTGCCAAAAGCCTTATTAGAATTCTCACAATCTTTTTTTCTGGAGGGTTAATCGCTCAGATGCGAGTTTACATTTAAATAGTGAGATACAATCTCAGATTTGCAAAAGAAAAAAAGGCAGATAATTGTCAGTACTTTTATGAAATCACTTTTGTCAGAAAACTAAGCTTCCATAGATCATAAATTCATCTCTTTTAATCTTAAAGAAACAGGGAAGGTTTCTTTGGATGCAATTTTGGATTTTTTTTATGCACATTGTTGGATTTGGGGTCTTCAGTGCAGCGTGCCACTGCAGTCATGCTCCAAATTAGTGATTTCTTAAGTTTTTGTCATTTCAAACCTGAATGTTTCTTAATCACAGAAGATAAACGCATTTCTTACGGTAACACTGACTGCCAAAATCTAAAATGCACAGTCGAAATACTTGTTTTCTGCGCAACTACAGAAATGAGAGTCAAAAAGATTCTCTGAAAATGTAGTGTTCTCTTCTGTGTGTACATTATCAGTCCTGAATGCTGCAATGGTGTCTGTCCTGAGACGTACAGTATATCTGTGTTGTTTGCTGCTGTGTTAAAAGTTTATAACTATACGTCTGTATGCCCAATAAATAGTGAACTATGTAAAAACTAGGTTTTAACCATGGTTCCAGTTTGAATGATCACCATTGTCATTTTCTACATGTTTGCTTTGGCATGTTTAATGTTGGACAATTCTGTGAATTATCCACTGTAATCAACACCAATAAATATTATAATTCAGATGTGTAATATACTCATGTCTGTAATATGTTTTTTATCTTATTAATTAGAGTAAAATTAAGTTTCGCTAGTCTCTCTGTGGTTAGCACTGTCGCTTCACAGCAAGAAGGTCTCTGGTTCAAGTCCCGACTGGTCAGTTGGCATTTGTGTGTGGAGTTTGCATGTTCTCCCTGTGTTGGTGTGGGTCTTCCTCCTTCGGTTTCCCTCACAGCCCAAAGACGTGCACTATTGGGGAATTGAATATGCTAAATTGACCGTAGAGTATGTGTGTGAATGAGTGGGTTACAGCTGGAAGGGCATCCACTGCGTAAAACATATACTGAATAAGTTGGCTGTACATTCCGCTCTGGCGACCCCTGATGAATAAAAGGACTAAGCTGAAGGACAATAAATGAAGGAATATTCTCTCACAGGACATCACTAGTTTGACACTACTTACTCACCCTCGAGTGGTTTTAAACCTTTATGAATTTCATTCTTCTGTTGAACACAGAAGAAGACAATTTGAAGAAAGCTGAAAACCGGCAACCACTGGGCAACCTGGTAACAGCGAAAAAAGCCACACTGAGGTAATCGTAGCGTTCATTTTAAAGACGAAATGCAGCCATACGTACCTCTGGCTACATAATTCTCCCTCTCCAGAAATACACACAGGGGCACGTATTCACAATGAGCCTGTGTTGATTAAAAGTGTCCATGAAGATACAAAATCATTAGACACAATGACTGAGAGTCTGTTTAGTCTACATGTCACCGATGAGAAGATGAAGGCTTGCTACTGTGTGATGTATGAAATCGGGAAATATTTGTAAACATTAAGTATGAACTACAGAATGTTACGTTTTCAATTACATGCACAAATTTTATGTAATCAGTGCTGCATGAATATGATTTGTGGCATTAACTGCTGGACAATCGTAGCTTAAAAGTGCATAACCTAAGCATTAACATATTGCCACAGCTAGATTTACTCTGATTTTGCTCCACATGTAAACGCTATGGGTGTAACGGATCACGATTGATCTGTGATTCGTACGGATCCCAAGCCATGGTTCAAAACACATGTGACCCGCGGATTGGGCTAATACATTTTTTACTTGTGGGTTAATCCTAAATTTGTAATGATTGCAGAGAGATTGCCTCTCGTGTAATTCAAATCACATGTATAAAGACATTTAGGCTTTCGTGTAAAATATAATGATGACAGAAAAAGTTGTGGTGGGTTATTCGGGATGTGGTGGGTTTCTTAGGTTATTAAAGGTGTTTTCTGTCACTGCTTGTTTAGCCTGTATTAATGCATTCAGTGTAAGCTGCAGGATTGATCATTAAAAGATCTGGATCTCAACACCCACGCAGCATAAATTATAAATGATGGTGATTTGCATATGTTTACTAATCCTTTGAATCGCTGCATTCAAATCTGTGCTTGAAAAACGCAAAGATCAAGAAAGAGATTCAATCTTTAGTTTACAAACAGTGAAATAACACAAAAGTACTGGGATAACAGTTTATAGTTTAATTTATTTACGGTTTAATTTAAAACACAATTTAACACAGCCTCCACGCTCGATAGTCAGACCAG
Organism: Danio rerio; assembly: GCF_052040795.2. NCBI lineage: Eukaryota > Metazoa > Chordata > Actinopteri > Cypriniformes > Danionidae > Danio > Danio rerio. The sequence goes on along the minus strand of NC_141036.1, from coordinate 8,132,249 downwards.
ATTCAGACCAATGACTGTAAAAAATATGGACGACGCGACAGCCCTTTTTCCCATTGAACGCCTTGAGGGCAAAACGCCTGCTTGACGGGCACAAACTGTCGCAAAAGACTGCTGAAATTGGAGCCTTGACATGCGCAGAAGGATTGTTTGATGGAGCCAGAGGAGGAGCCGCGAAAATGAGCAGAGTCGAGCTTCCAATCAAACGCTTTATGTAAAATCAACTACGCCCCCCGAACTTCTCAGCATGCGTTTGCTGTCATATCAACACAAATGGATGTAATAACGTTAACAAATATGAGGGTTTTATATATTCAATCGCGCCAGCTCCAGGCCGCAGCGCATAACTTACTCGCGGCGTCGCGGGCTGATTCCGGCTCGCATGCGGCAGCGCCGGCTCGCTCGGCCGCCGCATCTGGCTCAATTGACAAGGGCTGGAATTGGGTAGTGAGTCCAGGCATCCGGAGTAGGTCCAGCAGAGGTAGTCAGTCTGAGGGGTAAGAGATAAGTCTCCGGCAGGCGAGAATCTAGCCGGAACTGTGTTTTGCTATCTGGGTGGCTAGGCGTGTATCAGCAAACTAATAAAGCCCGAAAAAAGCCCTGAACTTAGCGAATAAACAGTGTTCCACCAGGATCATGTATGTCAGAAACTATAGTTTACTGCTGAACTCATTTTGTCATGGTAAAATAACACAGAAATCGAATAATAACATTTCAGTCTACTTCAGTCTCCTGCCGAAGCTCAGACGCGCTGCTTTGAGAAACTGTCAATCACAGCTGTCAATCACGATGACACGCCCAGCATTAAATTACTGCTAAAAACAAACTGTTTACAAAAATGAAGATCTGCACCTATTTCAGCTCAATAATCAGTGCCTTAATCAACCAGAACCATCTTTCGGGACATTTTATTGCAAGTGTAATATTTTTTTTTATTTGGGCTCAAGTCTCCTTCATTAACACGGAGGAGGCGGGCTTTATGACTTGTACTGCAGCCAGCCCCCAGGGGGCGATCTAACGGCCGAGACCCTCACTCAAAAGCAGGCTTGCGGCACACTTGATTCAGACTCACTCCTGTTGGTTCTCAATCTGGCAACCTGCGCTTGCGTTTGTTTTGGTCCAGGAATGCAATACCTTGTTTAACCACTAGATGTCAAACTTGCTTACTGCTCCTTGAATATCAGACAAAACCTAAATTAACTTACCTAATTTTAATTTCACCACTTTGAGACAGTGAGCTGCTCCAAAGAAACAAACTTTCTGTCCAGATCAAGCCAGAATATTGCATCTTTACATCTATTGCATTTCGAGAGATTCTGATTTTACAATCACTTTATTACCAACAATTATCATAGTGATTTTATCATTTTAAAAAATGATTACGTTCCACCCCACCACACAACTTCAAATCATTATGCAATTCTGATTGCGTTTACGTCAGATACTGCTGAAGTGTGGAGCGTGAGTGATTTAGATGTTAAGTCAATGCAAAGACGCGAATAGACATCCTGCAATGTGATTTGCGCAAATGCCTCGAGTTGGAAATTCTGAACTTCAGCGAACATTCATTATGGTGGACATCCGTTATAGCTGCGTTAACGAATCGGGAGCTTTCTCTTGTAGGGGGCAGGATTATGACGTAGTGCCTGTTGGTGTCTCGAGGGGAAATCCTCTTGCTGACAGTGGACAACAGCTAATCAAACTGGGCTCGGCTCTGTCAGAAACAACTCGAATGAGCTTAGTGAGTAAACTCAAAATATTTACGCGTAAAAATAAATCATGTTATTACTGCGTAAATACATGCATGAACATTTGTGCTGCATCTGGTGTGAACACAGCGTGAATGTGCCTCACACAGGTGAGTGGGCTTGACAAACCACCTGTAGAAACACTCTTCTCCTAATAAAAAAATACCCCCCCCCCCCCCAACTCCAGCAATTAATTCTCTGAGCAGTAACAGTTCCTCCATATAGTTAGCACTTTTGTGTGTATTTCCTCTGTTGTTGAATCACTGAATGCCTCCTCAAATGTAAGTCGCACAAAATCGTAAATGTTCAACAAAATCCAATTGCCTAAATGTTGATGTGAAAAAAAAAGATGATACAATGAGCTGTACATTCCTCTGTTGTCATTTACTTTTTCATCAAAATATATGTTAATTTAGCTGAACCAACAACTGACATGGATTTCTGCAGTTCTGCAATTAAGTTGACTCAACTTAATTTTTAGAGTTGATGCACATGGTTCTTTTC
>NC_141036.1:7872500-7877500 GCF_052040795.2 Danio rerio | reverse complement strand
CACCATGTGATAATTACAGGCAGGTGTGTTTGATATGGGTAGCAACTGAAATCTGCAGGAAGGTAGCTCTCCAGGAACAGGATTGAGCACCCCTGCTATAGACAAAGCTTTTTTGTGAAGTATTTTTTTAATGAAAATTACTTCCTACAGTTGAAACCAGAAGTTGACATACACTGTATAAAAAGGGGCATAACCATTTAAAAAAATGTCAGATGTTAATGTGACTAAACTTTTTCTCTTTCAGGTAAGTTGTTATTATTATCAAATTTGTTTCTGCTGTTTAATAGCTGAATAATGAGAGAGATGTTTTTTGAAAAATTGTTATAACTTTTCTTAAAAGTCAAGTTTACATACATTTTTTTTACATCTGCCTCTAAAAAAGCTCAGATGATGATATTAAGATTTTTGGAAGTTTCTGATTGGCTAATTGACAACATTTGAGTTAATTGGAGGCACAACCGTAGAATAGTATTTAAGGAAAACCTCAAACAAACTGCTTCCTTTTGTGACAACATGGGAAAATCAACAAGCCAGAATCAACTAAAAATCCAGATTACAATTAGTTAAATTACACTGGGAAAATAATAATTTTTTGAGACATGTCCTGTGGTCTGATGGAACTAAGATTGAACTGTTTTGACCAGTGTTACATTTGGAGGACAAAGGGGAAGGCTTACAAGCCTAGGAACACCATCCCAACTGTGAAGTATGGGGTGGCAGCATCGTGTTGTGGGGCTGTTTTGCTGCAGGAGGGACTGGTCCACTTCACAGCATAGATGGCATCATGAAGAAAGAACATTATGTAGAAATACTGAAGCAACATCTTTAGATATCAGCCAGAAAATTAAACTTGGTCACAAATGGGTCTTCCAAACAGACCATGACCCTAAGCATACTGCCAAATTAGTTAAAATGTGCTTTAAGCACAACAGAGTGAATGTTTTGCAGTGGCCATCACAAAGCCCTGATCCCAATCCTATAGAACATTTGTGGGCAGAGTTGAAAAAGCTTGTGCGAGCAAGACAGCCAACAAATCTGACTCAGTTACACCAATTCTGTCAGGAGGAATGGGCCAAATTCCTTCAAACTGTTGTATGAAGCTTGTGGAAGGATACCCAAAACATTTGACCAAAGTTATACAGTTTAAAAGCAAAGCTAAAAAATACCAAGGAAATGTCTGTAAACTTTTGACTGTCTAGAAAATAATAAAAAATTCTCATAAAACAAATTTTCTCATTATTCTGGCATTTAGAAAATGTAAATGATTTAGTTAATCCTAACAGACCTAAAATAGTAAACATTTAGTAAGATTTATCATCAGACATTTTCAAAAACATGGTTATGTTCCTTTTTTCAGAGTGTATGTAAACTTCTGGTTTCAACTCGCACACACTCCCAGATTCATCAGCATTAAGATTATGGACACATTTGTTTGTGTGTAGAGGCTCTAATTGTTTGTCTAACAGAGAAAACTTTTTTCAGTCTTATTTCCAGTTCCTCAACCATCATCCTTTTGAGGACTTTTTTGAGTTCTAATTAGGCAAATTTCCTGCATTTCCTGCATTGTTCCATATTATTAAATAAAGTCAAGTGGCTGTAAGGTTCATATGTTGATCTACAATATTATGAAATCTATATATTTAGGGATGCTTTCACACCTGCCTTATTTAGTTCGATTGAATCGCACTGGAGTTCGTTTCCCCTTTTGGTGCGGTTCGTTTGGGCAGGTGAGAATGCAGCAATCGTACTCGAGTGCGCAACAAAAGCGGACCAAATAAACGTACCGAGACCTGCTTGAAGAGGTGGTCTCGGTACGCTTTCAAACGAACCCTGGATCGGTTCGTTTGTGGTGAGAATATGATCCGTACTAAAACAGGTCCAACCGCAAAAAGCTGCCGTAGGCCGATACGCTGTGCATTATGGGATATGGAGGAAAAATATTTGTTGACAGCGCTTTACCAACAGAGAGAGAGAGAGGGGGAAAACGTTACCTGATGGATGGTTGGTAATATTTCTGCAAGATGACCATGTCGCAGTTTAGCTAAATTAATTCACGTCTCCTCCTGAAGTGACGAGCGATGCAATAAACACTGTTCTCCAGCCGCGACAACGCTTCATTCTCGAAATGTATAGTTTGTCTAAAGCAGGGACACAATCAGCCAGCGCAGTCGTCCCTCCAGAGTAAAAAGTTTTGTTTACCTGCAGGTGTTCACTGGCATTTTCCCGCACGTGAATTCTGACCAATCAATAAGCAGTTTAGGAAATATGTTCAACAACATCTGGCCAATAAGAGATGTGGATTTTGTCAGATGACTGCATTTTGGTTCATTTCAATTGGTTCGGACCAAAGCCAGCAGTGTGGTGTGAAAACGACCCAAAGAAGGCAGAAGATGCTACAATGTATCATTTATTACCCTTGGTCCAGACCAAATGAAGCGAACTACAGATGTGAAAGCACCAAACCAGGTCTAACGAAAGGGCAACGAAACATACACTGTGAAAAATATCTGTAAATTAGCAGTTTTCCGTATTTTGTAATTCATATCCCCCCCCCCCCCCCCCATTATTTTATGCTTTTGAATTGCAATATGTGACCTTGATCAACTTTTAACCTGGGAAAGTTCCAAAAAAATTACTTTTATAAACATTTTGAATAGTTTAAAGTGATATATTGTCTGAGTAGTGTTGTATATTATGCTACAAAAACCTTGTAATAGACTGCCAGTACATTTTCAGTACATTCAGTACATTCATACATTTTCTGTTTCATTTTCTGTAAAGTTTCAATATCAAAAGTGGACAGAGCAGAGATCAGCATCCTATACTGCAATTCACAAGCGTAAATTAAACGGAAAACACAAAATATGGAAACTAAAGTAATTAATTAACAGATATTTTTACAGTACATTTACTGTGAAAGTGTTCAATGAGTTTCAACTGGCTTTGAGAATGACAGGGTAAAATTTGCCATCTCTGATCTATGGTGCATTTCAGAAAGGAAGAGGTTGAGTAAGTGAAGTATGATTTATGGAAATTACCACCCGCAGGCACACACTCCCTTGTTTACAATAATCCAGATTCATCAGCATTAAGGTTAAGGACAAATTAGTTTTTATAGGCTCTAACTGTTTGTCACACAGATTAAGTTTTTTTCCATCTGATGTCCAGATTCTCAATCATTATCATTATCTTAATGAAGAATTTGATATGATTAAACATATAGTAAGAATGTTTTTGGAGTCTTGATTAGGCAAATTACTTGTATTGTGAGAATTGAAATTATTAAATAAAGACCAGTGGCTGCTGTAAGGTTCATATAGTATGTCCATCTACAATATCTTAATATTATGATATACAGTTGAAATCAGAATTATTAGCAGTATGTCACAGTATGTATGTCACATCACAGTATGTCTGGCAATATTTTTTCCTTCTGAAAAAAGTCTTGTTTGTTTTATTTTGGCTAGAATAAAAGCAGTTTTTAAATTTTTTTAATAACCATTTTACGGTCAAAATAATGAGCCCCTCTAAGCTATATATTTTTCGATATACAGATAACTCATTATACAATAACTTACATAGTTTCCAGTTTGAAAGAAAGCATACTTGAAAGTAGAAATCTTCATGGTTAGGCATTCAGTTTCAGTTCAGTCGAAAAGAATCAAATGTTGAATTCACCTAACTTGATTTTATTAAGTTCATTGAACTTTCATTAAAACATGTAAGTAAAAGGAGCTTATTTCATGTAATTAATTCTATTACTTGATTTTACAGTGTAACGGCATATGTTTTCATCCAAATTGTATCAGATTCTGTGAAATTACATGTTATGAAACATCTTTTCTACCTGAATTCCACAATTCTGCTTTTATTTTTTGCGTTTCAGAAATCATAGGCACCCTACACTCTCAGAAATAAAGCTAGACGAGCTGTCTCTGGGGCGGTACCTATTGAAAAGGCACACATTTATACTTAAAGGGTCCATATTGGTACCTCAAAAGTTAATATTAGTACCTTAAAATTTTAAGAGGAACACTTTTGTACTTTTTTGAGGTACCCGTGAGGTATTAATATGGACCTTTTAGCTACAAATTTGTTACTTTTCAAAAGGTACCACCCCAGTAACAGTTTACATACCTTTACTTCTGAGTGTGTATACATGTGGAAACAGCTGCTCATGAAACCGTGTTACCTTTTCTTTCACATTGCTGTAGGCTCTAGGTTTTGTGGTCTTTACAATAGGCGATGCATCATATGCTTCGGCCCTATTTAATGACTAAACTCCTGAATCACTGAGGTGCTGATTCAGTTCTCTGCTGGAATTTTTGTAGGCTTGTGTTTAGCAAGTTCCATGTGAAGTGTCTGACGCTGATGATGAATATGCAGAATTGATGTGATCTGCCTAAGAAAGGCAAGAGAATCGCTCCTGGAAGCCTTTTCTCGCAGATGGTGATTGACATTGTGAAATCTATGAAAGTTGGTTGATTATATCTTACTCAACACACCAACACATACACGAGGGAACTGAAAGACTGAGGTTACAGTTTGACCAGAAGCTCAAAAACAATGACATTCATCTGATCTTACACCACTTGCTTCCAGACAAACTCATGTGTGATCTTGCAACATTTTTAATTCATTCATTGAGAGCGTTCCCATGAAAGGTCCCATGCAGTTGTTTTACTGTGAATCAGTTTAGCTGTATTTTTAGTGTATTTTATGTCTGTCTGCTGTCTTTCTGCGATTAGATTTTTTAATATTAATACAAAATATTATACATTTTAAAATGTTATTACTTAATTCTAAACTACAATTTATCGAAAGCCTGTATAGAAATCATACATTAACATCTACTGTATCTATAATCCTATAATCGTGTCTATAATCGAATTGTAATTGTACTGAAGAATCATTTCTTTGGTGTTTTCTATTCATACAGAATGCTTTATATTAAAAAGTAAAACTAAATTTTATATGCAAATTTTAAAAAACTATTTAAA
>NC_141036.1:7827500-7865000 GCF_052040795.2 Danio rerio | reverse complement strand
CTAAAGGATAGTAAGAGAAGCTATGCTACTAGTTATGCTATAGTCAAACTATGTGTAGTTATGGGAAGGAGCTGAAATGCAAGACAAATATTTAAGAAACATTGTGAAAGTAATCTTTACCAAACCCTCCACCTCTGCTTTAAAAAAATAAATAAAAGTACCTGCAGCCTTGTGTAAGAGAAAGCCATAAAAAAACATTTATGCCCCTGAAACACAATGCCCAAGATAAGCTCGGGGAGCCAGGCTTCTTTGTTTATCCATTTGTATTAGTACGCACCATTTATAGCTAAAAAAAAAAAAAAAAAAACATACATACTTGTACATTCTAATTCATGCTAATACATACATTTGGATACTAAATTATACACTACCTAACAAAAGACATGTCGCCTATCCAAGTTTTTGGAACAACTAATAATACTTCTAGTTGATTATTTGGCATCAGAAGTGGCTAATATGAAAGCCAAAGGCCACTAGATTACTCTTATTTAACTAAAATAAAATATGATCATGCCTTGATTTTTAACTATTTAATTAGGACAGTAAGGTCTGCCTTTGCTTAGACAAAAGTCTTGTCACTTAACAGAAATAATGCACAGTATAGAATATAAAGTCATGGTGCAGTGGAAAAATAATTAATATTGGATGACTGCATCCATACATCTCTGTAATGACTCAAATAACTAACGCAAAGAAAGGGTTAATCTTCAATGCCTCCTCCTTCATCTTACTCCAGACATGCTAAATAATGTTCATTTCTGGTGACTGGGCTGGCCAATTCTGGAGCACCTTGATCTTCTTTGCTTTCAGGAACTTTGATGTGGAGGCAGAAGTATGAGAAGGAGCGCTATCCTGCTGAGGAATTTGCCCTCTCCTGTGGTTTGTAATGTAACGGGCAGCAGAAATGTCTTGATACCTCAGTCTGTTGATGTTGCCATCTATTCTGCATATTTCTCACACGCCCCCATACTGAGTGTAACCCCAAACCATGACTTTTCCTTCACCAAACTTGACTTATTTCTCTGAGCACCTTGGGTCCAATAGTCCAATAATTTCAAATGGCAGCACAAATTTGCCTAATTTTTACCACATTTTTAGATTTTAACCACATCCTCACCCTGTGAACGAGGCTATGTGGGATCAGACATTTGGTACAAACTGGTTATGTAATTGGCTGTATATTCACAAGGACTTTTAATTTGGAATAAGCCAGCTCGGGTGTTTCCGGTGAAATGTCACACCATTATAAACTTGCCACATTTAAAAGCTGGTTTATTTAAAATCAATGATCTTCACTGTCTGATTGAGACACGATATAAAGTCTCACACCAAACAAGAAGCACTGCATTCTATTCCATTGTACTATTCCAGGGGTGGCCAACCCTGTTCCTGGAGAGCCACCTTCCTGCAGATTTCAGTTGCAACCCATATCAAACACACCAGCCTGTAATTATAATGTGGTGTTCAGGTCCTAATCAATTGGTTCAGGTGTGTTTGATATGGGTAGCAACTGAAATCTGCTGGTAGGTGGCTCTCCAGGAACAGGGTTGGCCACCCCTGTACTATTCCATGTCGTTAAAGTATGCAAATGTATTTTATTATATTCACCTGCTACTCCTCATAGTGCTTGCAATTAAACAGCCTTTCAGTTTGTCTTATGCTCAAACTAAATGAATGCTTAAGTCTATTTAATGGAGTATATTTGAATAAAATTACAATTTCGATGCTGTACCCTTATGAAGTTTAAAATAGTCACATCAAACTTTCACCGGAGGTGGCAGAAAAGCACTTGCCATGCATACTGCGGGGAAAATAAGTATTGAACATGTCACCATTTTTCTCAGAAAACATATTTATAAAGGTGCAGCTTGAATTGCAGACTTGCAATTGCCCCCGGATGTCGGTAAATCCACATATGCAAAGAAAACAAATCGAATGCTTTGATTATGTCAATTTCTCTTTGCACCAGATGGCAGTCTTTGTACTTTCATTTCGAGGGTGCAGATTCCATACATTTTATTAATATGTATAATTTTATTTTATTAATGACTATAACTTTATATATATAGTTTAAAAATATGTACCATTTTCCCAAGTGTATATAACTACTACTGTAAGAAAATATCAGAATTCGGAACATACTTTCTGTATTATCTTTGCTTGAACTGAGCCGATCTAATCCTGTTTATATGAATTGAACCTGCTCCCGATCAGGTTTGACCTAGCAGAACTGTTGCCATGACAACAACTCTCGGATCAGCTTTGAAGAACGAAATGATCCTGGATCGTGTCAAATCGTCAATATCCAAATCCAGCTAACTGAGTAATCCACGTACGAAGAACAGACCCCTGGTTTAATTCCATGTTAACAGCTCAATATTATTCCCAGAAAAAAACATGACATGTTCAATACTTATTTCCCCATATAAGGCCATTGAGCACAAACAGGCCGCTCGTACTCTAATAACCTATCAAGTTGAGAACCGCTATTATTCTGCACCACATTTTCACTTTATTAATATCTTTCTATTTTTAAAGCTGCTCATATCTAGTCCATATCTATAGCTTGTGGCTCACGATCGACACTCATTTTCCATGTAGTCTTGTTTTTGTCCTATCTCTCCTTCCTTTCTTCTAAGTTTGTCTGCGGCTTGGACTGTGAGTAACGGCTAACAGGCCGTCTGAAAGTTAGTCACCTCCACGACACCACTTCCCCTCGCCAGAGAAAAAGGGAAGCCTTTTCTTCCTCTCCCTCGGCTTCTTCTTTTGCTGTCGTCTAGACCCCAATAAACAATGCCTTCTCCAGAAATTATTATGGGAGCTCTGGATCAAAGAGCGAAGTGTAACATGAGTCCATGGACAGCGGGTAAACAGGCACGCGCGCTCAATGCTGCTCTTTATGCTGGACGAGAGAGAGAAAGCATGACGGGGAGGAAGACTTCAAAGTGACACGCCTCTGTCTTCACTGGCCCATTAAAGCCAGTCGGGGGGTGCGGAGGCTTGATTTCACATGAGATGTGTGAGGTGCCGTCACAAAGATGCTTTTTAGCATATGCAGAGAGTCTGTGGGAGAGATGTGCGTGGGTCTTATTGCTGATGGTGCTGGTGCATGTTGGGAATGCTGCTTAGATCATTCGTAGAGGAAATGTAGTGAGGCAGCGATATGAGAACCATGTGAGAAACACACAGACAGACAGACAGACAGGGAATGACATTTATTATGGAAAGTCCCTGAATTACCCAGTCACAATAAAGGATGTTCAGCCACATGTTAAATTAGGGTTGCCTCGTTACTCAACCAGATGCATCGCTAGAGACATTACATAGCTGGTTATGTATTATCTAGGACTTTGCCTGGAGAAATACAGAGATTGTTGACCCTGTCATTCTATCTATACACTCATGTCAATGCATTAATTATGTAAAGTCCACTTCTTAACCTCCTAGGGCAGGGGTCACCAAACTTGTTCCTGGTGTCCAGCAGATTTGAACTCCAACCCTAATCAAACACACCTGAACAAGCTAATCAAGCTAGGTATACTTGAAACACCCAGGCAGGTGTATTGAAGCAAGTTGGAGCTAAATCCTGCAGGGACACCAGCCCTCCAGAACCGAGAATGGTGACCCATGTCATAGGGCTCAGTGGCCACATATGCGGACAGCACATTTTAACTCTTATGTCTAATGCTTTATATTTTGTTACAGACATGCAGTGTCATCCTGCAACTGTTTTGAAGCATACGAAATGTCCCAAACATTATTTTAACTGTCCAAAATGGGCAAAAAATATATATGTGTATGTTCTATTAATGCATTAAAAACATTCAAGAAATAAACTGCTGTGTTCAAGGCAGAAATAAAGATTTTATTGTGTTTTATGGAAATTTGGACCACGAGTCCACATATATAGACATAATTTTTCTCTAAAATTGCATCATATTAAAAGATGATACTTAGGGTTTATTCTAATTAGGGTCCAATAAGCATAAATAGCAAAGAGAAATAAAAAATGCATGTAAAAAAAAAAACAGCTTTGACCTTAAGAGATTAAAGGGTGAAAATAAAGACTTTGGAGTGGCCTAGTCAAAGTCCTGAGCTGAATCCAATTGAGATGCTGTGACCCTCCAATGTGGCTGATTTTCAACAATTCTGCAAAGAGTGGGCCAAAATTCCTCCTCAGAGCTGTAACAGACTCACTGCAAGTTATCAAAAACATTTGATTCTTTTTTTGGAGTACATTATGATTCATTCAAGTACATGATTTTCATGGAGTACATTAGTTGGTTTTCCTTTATCCTGTGTTAAAGACTCAGTTAAGGATCACATGGAAAATTTTGAATAACAGTTCCTTAATTCACAAAAAAAAAAAGCTTTTCCCCTTGCTTATAGTATTTTTGGACTAATGCAATAAAAGAGTTAATGCACATAATAGGAGATTAAAACTCTCAATAACTCTCGAAGCATATAATACACCTAAGTGACTCCATTATGCTTACATTGTTTGCTGTTGATTGCTATGCCAATACTACAGTCAGCCACTCTAACAAGTTGATGGAAACACCCTAATTTGCATTTTTGATTTTCATTTTTGAACTTTGAAAAGATTTGCTTTACATTAGGATAGAAACCCGACAACTGAGACAAGCTGTGAGCACAAACTCTAAAAGTGCTATCTATGTCCTGTCTTTAGTTGTAGTTGTTTGTTTGTTTGGTAGTTTTGTTTAAGCTTTGTGTGAAATCTCAGGTTTCATAAACAATATCTCATATGTGCTTGGAAAATAAACACAAAGACTAGAGGTTTGAAAAAAAATGAGGGTGAGTGCATGATGACATTATACATTTGGTAAGATGTCATAAATATGAATATATATATATATATATATATATATATATATATATATATATATATACAAAAAATAAATATTATTTTTCTCCCCTATTTCTGTTTAACAGAGAGGAGATTTTTTTTCAACACATTTCTAGACATAATAATTTTAATAACTCATTTCTGATTACTGCTTTTTTTTTTATCTTTGCCATGATGACAGTAAATAATATTTTACATATTTTCAAGACACTTCTATACAGCTTAAAGTGACATTCAAATCCTTAACTAGGTTAATTAGGTTTACTAGGCAGGTTAGGGTAATTAGGCAAGTTATTGTATAACGATGGTTTGTTCTGTAGAATATCGAAACAATATAGCTTAAAGAGGCTAATAATTTTGACACTAATATGGTTTAAACAAAATTAAAAACAGCTTTTATTCTAGCCGAAATAAAACAAATAAAACTGTCTCTAGAAGAAAAAATATCAGACATACTGTGAAAATTTCCTTGCTCTGTTAAACATTGCTTGGGAAATATTTAAAAAAGTAAAAAAATAAAATAAAATAAAAAACATCAAACAACAAAGGAGGGCTAATAATTTTGACTTCAACTGTGTGTGTGTGTGTTTGTGTATATATTTATACATATATATATATATATATATATATATATATATATATATATATATATATATATATATATATATATATATATATATATATATATATATATTTACACATAGATACATACATATATATATATATATATATATATATATATATATATATATATATATATATATATATATATATATATATATATATATATACAGATGACTAAAAATGTCAATAAGTCTCTTTGATAAACTTATCAACCTCAAAAGTTGTCAGGGCAGAGATCAAGGTCATATAAAAAATCTAAAGCAGAAGTAAACAGATATCAAATATAAATCATGAGCTATTCTGGCATCTGTTTATTAACAGAGTTGTATTTTCATAGTGTACCATGCGTATATTTTTTACAAATTACACACTGTAAAAAAATGTTGCCGAGTTAAATTTGGTAGTTGATCTCAACTTACATCAATGAGACTAAAAATATCAAGTTAACCTTGTTAAAAATGTAGTTGAAACCCTATTAACTTATTAAATAAGCTAAAGCTGCATAAAAATGTTTGTTGTCCTGATTTTTTATCATAACTTTTTTTTTTTTTACAATGCATATCTGATTACTTGTCTGACTCCCTTTTAGCAACCACCCAAAAACAGTGTTTTGACAACCACTAACAATCTATTACATGTCTAAAAAGGTTGTGCATGTTTCTCTTTTTCAGTGAAAATTGAATCCATTGAAATCATTAAATCCATCATTGAAAATTAAATCCATGGATAAACATTTTGGTTCATGGATGAAGTCCTTCGTCATACTCAGGTACAGACAATAAATATAAAAAAATTGTAGACTAGAAGACACACGGAAATAAAGACTTGATAATTAATTATGCTCAGAATCATAAATCTCTCCTGTTATGTCTTTTAACCAGCTGCTTGTGTCTTGTCCTCATGAGGGTTCGGGTTTCCTTTGTTTTACGGCATTACAGTGACATTGGCTTGATATTTGTGGCTCAGTGCTTATACAGGCCCCGGTGCCTTCTGTGCTGGATTAGGGGCCGGTTGTCAGACACACGTCTTGGCATAACACAGGGGGCCAGCGTGTGGGGTCAGAGCAGTTTGGGTTTCCGTATACGCTTTGTAAAGCCAGGTGTCATTGAAAATCCCAGCGCCGCAGCAGGGATCATGCTGTCATGTGTTTAGACAGAGGCCGGAGCAGCCATGTCCAAAATGCAAGGAAGCTGAGGGGTAAGTGTCTGGATCGCTCCCTGACCCCCAGAACTACTGCCACGGTCAGCTGTTACAGGAGACACGGTGTGTTTTTTAAGAGCGATGGAGCGTCTCCGCTGCCTAAACAGGTTCTTGTTTTGTGGGTGTTCTTGAGTTCGCACCTACAGTTAAAGTCAAAATTATTGGCCCTCATGTGATTTTTTTTCTTTTTGAAATATTTCCTAAATGATGTTTTCATAAAATACGAAAATGAATGAATGATAAAAATGCAATATTTGCCCGACACTACTTTTTAGTTACTCTCAAAAATATGCAGATTTTTTATTTACAAAATTCTGCACAGAAAAAAAAAGTTTGCAGATTCTGTTTGGTCCATACAGCAGATAGAGAGAATCGTTAAAAACTGTGAACAGAAAGCCAAAGCATTAAAAAAAAGATGTGTATTCATGTATTAGTGGATTAATAAACGTAACCTAAGAGTCCATATTTTGCTTGAAGTCAAGACAGCCAGAAAACGTACACATCCTTGATAATGTATTGACATAGAGGCTCTTAAATGTAAACGCGCAACTGTTTACATTAGTGGTCTCATGAATTGGAAATCGGTTCATTTTGTGGTCTGTTTACGATTCAACAAACACAGGGTGACGCTTGCCAGTGATAAATGCCATTTCTGCTCATCTCTGTTTGTGCTTATGGTGAAAGTGTCTGCGGGGTGTATGAACTGTTAATATTTTTAGAGTGATTGAAGGGCGCACTTTTTCTTCTTATGAGCTCAGTTTGGCATGTTGTGTACAGGAGTGCTGTTTTAGCCTCGGGGGAACGCAAGCATAAGTGTGTGTGCTGCAGTTTTAGCCTGCAGGGTTAAAGAGACAGGAGACAACAGGTGTTTCTCATGTTCGAGTCAAGAGTTCTTAGCGCTAAACAAAAGAGAAAGTCACATTCTAACAAGACGAAAAGAATTGTAGTGTATGACAATTATGTACTGCATGTAAATGTGCAGTTTTAGATGGCGGCTGTGAGTTCTATGATTGTGTTCTTCATACCTGTCAACATTTGGATATAAAAATATGGGATATGTGCACCCCCCATCCCCTACACTAAAACAAACAAAAAGACTACACAGAATAACCCTAAATGACCCCTAATCTGTTCAATCAGAGCAGTTTAATTGTACAGCGCATCCGGATGTATTCATAGCGCTTCACTTTTTCCACATTTTTTTTTATGTTACAGCCTTATTCTAAAATGGATTAAGTTCATATAATTGCTCAAAATGTTACAGACAATACCCCATAATGACAATATGAAAAAAGAGTTTTTGAAATTGTTGCAAATTTAATAACAATAAAAAACCTGAAGGATCACATGTGCATAAGTATTCACAACCTTTGCTCAATACTCTGTTGATGCAGTACTTTGCAGTACCTCTCAAGTTTTTCAGGTTGGATGGGAAGCGACGGTGTACAGCCGTTTTCAGATCTCTCCAGAGATGTTCAATAGGATTTAGGTCTGGGCTCTGGCAGGGCCATTCAAGGACATTCACTGAGTTGTTCTGACGCCACTCCATTGATATTTTGGTGGTGTGCTTTGGGTCATTGTCCTGCTGGAAGATGAACCGTCGCCCCAGTCAGAGGTCAAGAGCACTTTTAGTCAGGTTTTCATTGAGGATGTCTCTGTACATTGCTGCATTCATCTTTCCCTCTATCCTGACTAGTCTTCCAGTTCCTGCTGCGGAAAAACATCCCCACAGCATGATACTGCCACCACCATGATGAGCAGTGTCTGGTTTTCTCCTAATGTAATGCCTGGCATTCACTCCAAATAGTCCAATTTTAGTTTCATCAGACCAGAGAATTTGGTTTCATATGGTCTGAGGGTTCTTCTGATGCCTTTTGGCAAATTCCTGGCAGGGAGTGGCTTCCGTCTGGCCACTCTACCATACAGGCCTGATTGGTGGATTGCTGCACAGATGGTTGTCCTTCTGTAAAATCCTCCTCTTTTCACAGAAGAACGCTGGAGCTCAGACAGAGTGACCATCAGGTTATTGATTACCCTGACTAAGGCCTACTCTAGGAACAGTCCTGGTGGTTCCAAACATCTTTCACTTACGGATGATGGAGGCCACTGTGCTCACTGGAACTTTCAGAGCAGAATAAATTTTTCTGTAACCTTCCCCAGCCTTATGCCTTGAGACAATCCTGTGTCTGAGGTCTACAGACAATTACTTTGTCTTCATGCTTGGTTTGTGCTTTGACATGCACTGTCATCCCTGGGACCTTATATAGACAGCTGTTACTCAAGTTATCTAAAACAAATATTACACAGTTTACTCAACTACACTGTAAAGAAATGCAGGGTTCCAAACCATTCTTTCATTCTGTCCCAGCACAAATCAAATCGATTAAGTAAACTTAAAGGGGTGGTCCACTACAAAACCATATTTTAACATCACTTTGGTTGATGTGTAATGTAGCTGTGTGAACATAAACAACATCTCTGATTGTAATACACGCAAAGTTCAATGCAAAGGGAGGCACTGGCTTTTACAGAGTTAGCTACAGCAAACGAAATTTGGGGACTACAACAAATACATCCGGGCTAGTGAGATCACAAACCTTTCAGATTTTGCTCATACACCATGTGCAGCAAAGGGGCATGGCCAGAGTCGCTGTAATGGTATAGCAGAAAAATGCCATCCAAATGCTGCTATTTTCATTTTGCTATTTGTATTCGGGCTTCCAAAAGACACAACACAAAGAAAAAAGTGCTTACAGTTTAATTTGAATTATGTTCCAGAGAATTATAAAAAAAAAAATAGCTCTAGCATTTGACAAAGGACAGCTT
Source organism: Danio rerio (assembly GCF_052040795.2). Classification (NCBI taxonomy): domain Eukaryota; kingdom Metazoa; phylum Chordata; class Actinopteri; order Cypriniformes; family Danionidae; genus Danio; species Danio rerio. The sequence continues at coordinate 7,855,483 of NC_141036.1, read as the reverse complement.
CAGAATCTTTTCCAGTTCTGTGCTGGATTCGGCTAAAAACTCCTCAAAGAACGAGCAGCTCCAACCATAATAGCAGAAGCTGTGGATTGTGAGCCATAACCTGTAAGTATTTTTATTTGTTAAAATTGATCTATTACATGCACAGCGTTGACGGTATGTTGTAACAAGTGTTTAAACAAGGATGTAAACAACTGGAAATGCTGTTTGGCACTGCTAACAATTTAGCTACAAATTCAGATTCATCAGTAAAACCGCTGTAAACACACACACTCTTCACCAGCGCTGCAGTGTCTCTCTATACAGCCACTTTCTGTGCGTTCCAAATCTTAAATAATAAACTCTCAAAAATATGTGAACGTTTCATATTACTTACACATGCTTATTCCGAATATATGTGAAAGGCACTTGTAGGATTTTATTCTAGAGAGCAGGCGTAAGGATTAAGCTGTGTGCTTATTCATTTTCTGTCTGATCCAGGCTCAAACTGATAAGATAATAGCTACTCTGACTGACAGTATTTATCCGCGAATCACAGCACATTATAGTAGCTGACCATTCAGAGCCTCATGAGGGCGGGCCTTTTGGAGAGACTAGAAAATATGACAATCGTTTTCATGTTAGCAGAGTAGCTGTACAGTATATAATCAAAGTAAGATATATGAAAAAATAACAGGATTTTTTACAAATTGTACACATTGCTCTGAATCTTATAATAACAACCAAGCCTTAAAAATACACTCAGGTCCACCACTTTAACAAATATAAGTCGTTTGAACATAAAATAATTAAGTTGTCCCAAAAAAATCTCAAGAATTGTGTTGTTTCAGCTCAACTTTTGTCATATTAATGCCACTGTTCATGTGTGCACTTCTTCAGGGCCTCTTCCTCAAATGAAAGCAGAGTTCTTCAAATACAACTCCTAGTGTGTAGCGTGTTGTGTAACGGTGCGCTCATAGTGTCCTGTTTACACAGTGGGACGCACGCGCTCGTAAATAAGGAGAAGTGGCCGTGCGAGATGAAAGCTGCAGTCTGTTGTCTGTTCCCCGCCAACCTCTTATTAAAAGCCTTTTACATGTAAACAGTCCGGCTTGTAAAACACAAAGCGTACCCTTGCCTTTTAATTTTACCTGTTTTCCCCCTCATGCTCACTTATTTGCTTTTGTTCTTTCCTGATATTTGCTCATAGTAAGGTGCGGTAGACCCTTGCTCCTTTTTTTAAGTCCACAAAGACAAATGGGATTATAAATGATGTGCTTTTTGAGAACTTTCTTGATAGTCATCTGACAAATTTGCTAAGGAAATCGCTGACACTTGGTAAACAGGTTTTTGAAAGTAAAGAACTGTTTTGCATCTTGACTTTTTCACATGGTGCTGTAAATGTGGCATGGGAAGTGTCGTTTTTTTTCTTCTTCAGCTTTATGCAAAGGAGCTTTCTGCTACTGTTGAATATCAAATAGATATTATAAATACTTTTTTATGGCACTAACAAAATAATCCTGATAGTGATCTCTTGTTTTTTGTGTTTCTGGCACCGCATAAAACTTGTGTGAAAGAAGGGAACATTTCCGTTATTTCATTTTTTTTGGGTACGCAAATTAATCTGGGTATGAATATCAGCAATAAACTCTTTACTTAATACATTCATCATTTTATCTCTGTGACTCTGTGGTTCATTTGAGGATAGTAGTGTTTTATTCTATAGCTCTGCTAGAGTTGTAAATCTCATGTCATTTCAAATATGCCTTTCTTTTTTCTCCAGAACTCAAAGGAAGTTATGATAAAGCATTTTTTCAAATTGTTTTGACACCACAAAAAAAAAAAAAAAAAAAAAAATGGATGAGTGAAAACAAGAGTGAAACAAGGGTAAAAACCCACTGGTAATTTAATAAATAAACACAATTTAAAAAAAATGGCCAATCCTTTTGCATGATAAAATATTTATTCCTAGGCTGGGATCATTGAAGCTGCATGGAAATAGCAGTTTGAACCTTTAACCCTTCATATTGTGCTCAAGTAGAGAACCAAATACTAGTGTTTGGATACTGTGTGAGACAGAACTATTGTAGTGTACATTTAATTAGTGTATTAAATTATTAATTTAAAAAAAATAATTAAAAAATAATTAAAATTATTAAAATTATAGTGCATTGGATTAGTGTATTAAATTATTAATTATTGACACATTTTACAATCCTATACTATAAAAAAAATATCTGTTAATTAACAGTTTCCGTATTTTGAGATCCACAAGTGTTTTCTGTGTATTTACGGATGTGAATTTCATTATGAGAGCTTTAACTCTGCTCTGTTGATTTTTGATTTTGAAAATATAACTCTAGAGTTGAATAGGGACTTTTATTGACATTTTTTTGTTGTTTGAAATGATATCATGTATAATAAATAAAAAGTGAAATAATATATAGAGAAATAAGTCTGTAAAATATCAGAAAATGTACTGGCAGTGTGTTACAAAGGTATTTCTATCATAAAATACAAGACCCACCCATACAATCTATCATTTTAAATTATTAAAAATGTTCATAAAAGTCAAATTTTCAAGGTTAAAAGTTGTTGGAATAAAGATCAAGCTCCCAAAATGCAATTCAAAAGCAGAAATAAAATAATTTTAAAATAGTAAAAAAATAATTAATTAAAACACGAATAGAAAAAAAACCCTGCTAATTAACAGATTTTCTTTTTACATTGTAGTCCTTTATTTACAGTCAAAAATATATATTCCTTTGGAGAAGATGCTTATGTTTTGAGTGATTTACACATCCTGTAGTGTCTGTGACAATATTCAACTGAAGCAGAAACATCTTGAGTTATTTGAGATTAGCAAGAAGATTTATTCAGTCACAAATGTAAAGTCAAACTTTTTTTATTTTTTTTATTTCAATAATCTTCAATCAAAGTCTGGCCATCTGCTTCCACCTTTAGAGTAGCAGTCCTTCTTGACATCAACCTAAGGGCTTCCATAGCAGCTGTATATGAATATTCTTATCCACGGCCCTCCTACCATTAGTTTATAAGGAAATGATGAAGAAAAAAAAGCCTCACCCTCACTTTCATTTGAAAGTGCATCAACATACTGGAATAAAAGTCACAGCAATGTTCACAAATTCACAGAGACATTAACATTTTTTGAGTTACTTGTCCAATGACACAAGCACATTTTTCTTTCACTTGCCGAGATAAACCGAGACAAACATGCAAGCATTAAAATCTGCATGAGCCAGAAGTTGCTGTGACGTATTGCAGCATGCTTAAAAGGAATATTGAGTAGGGGGTGAGGCTTTCTTTTTGCACATCATCATATATTATTTACATAATGCTTTCAGCTTATTATAACAGCTCGTCACACAGTGATAAGCACAAGTTTTCCACATTCAAACCTAAGCGATTTTCACTGGCGTCAAGCAGAAGAGTATGCAATATCACTCCTAGACGTTAGATGGTGATACATAACTTTCAGCTTCCGACACCCGCTTGTAACACAGAAGCAGAGGAAGAGGTGCAGAAGGTTTTAACCAAGCGGCAACCTCCCGCTCTCCCTCAGGAAGCCAATACGGAAGTAACTAAAACTGCAATTCATCCGAAATTCCGCTAGTCCTGGCAGCTCCTAGCTCCAAAACAGAGCAAATTTCAATTGAGCCCACTGTTAGAATGGCAAACTTTACAGCAGAAAAAATGGTGTTTACAGCCTGCTACAAAAAAGATTTTGGTTAATACAGCTAATATTACCCTTCATGACAACTGTGAGGGGGGGTGAATTTTTTTATAACTCATCCGTTTTCTTTATACTAAGTTATATTATGTTTGCATAATTAAGGGCGTGGCCACTTGATTGACAGCTAGGTCTCGTTGTTCGCCGTCACGTCACCTCAGCTGAATCCTGCAGATTAGCCACTGAACTCGGCATATTTATCGTATTTCTGTGTTGTTTTATGTGGCTTTACACAGTCAACTGCCTTTTGGACTTGTTTCCCACAATTATTAGATGGCATGGCATGCTGAGTGCACTTAATTGTGCTCACAAACCATTCACGTGGCCTCCGTTTCCCATGTGAGTAAAGTTATATACTTATATACCATCTCTATACATGTATTTGTTTTATTTAAGATCATTTATCGTTTATATTTATATTTAGAGCTGACAGATTGATTAGCTGTAGGCTCTAGAACAGTCATCTGAAGCGTTGTCATACAGTGTTATGCTGGATTTCATCAATAGTCTTACATTAACTAACACAGACTATATCTGAAGTGTTTGGAAGTAATTCGCGTTTTTCTCCTGTTGAAAAACGTCATAAGAACAATGTTTAGTGGCTCAATGTATTACAGCAGTGTTTTAAAAGTCTAAACACTTTATTGATATAGTATACAACCAAGCACAAGTGGTCAGAATACAAACAAGTCACAGGTGATAAAGTATTAAGCGTTCTCCCAAAGTAAAGTGTCTGAACCAGGTCCAAGCTAAATGCCAGCATGCGTCTGTAGCTCCGCTCACTCTCCGCCTCTTTGCCCTTGTTTGGTATCCCGCCGTGGGTGTGATGACGCGCGAACAAAATGGTGACGGTTGGCCGCGCCTACTTGTAGCTTCTTTTGCGCTCTTTAGAAACCTATGGGTGACGTCACGGATACTACGTCCATATATTTTACAGTCTATGGTTTTAACGCGGCACGTCAAATAAAAAAAAACAAGCATGAGGCGTTTTTTTAAATGATGCTTTTGCGCCTGGCGTTTTGTGCGTTGGTGTGTATAATCACATTGACAACCTTTTTTTAGTCACGAGGCGTTAAACGTCAATGGAAAACGCGAGCGAAAAAATGTCTCAGTGTGCACTGGCCTTAAAGGTGCAGTAGGTGATCTGCTAAAAAGCTAACCGCTTAGCATATTAATTTTGGATGGCGGGGAGGGACTGTGATTCAAAGCCACACCCCCTAAAATCACGAGCGCACGCATTGCGTCACAACAGCCGACAGACAACCCACTAGTTCATGTCATTCGCCAGTTAGTTAGTGCCAGCGCCGTGCAGGAATTACATTTATTACTTGGCCACACTTACATGCTATTTCAGAGCGAATATTCAGAGTAGCATGGTAAACAGTATAGGAAGGCTGTCATTGTTCAAAAATGACCCAATGTGAATATAAAAGCAACTTCAGCTCAATAAAGCAGGTTAGGCGGAAAAGCGCTATTTACTGGTGTTTTGTTATTAAACTAAATATAAATCTACATTATAGATGCTGTCAAAGAATCTTATGAAACTGAAAATAATCACATAAATTTTTCACTGGGAGATTTCAGTGGCTGAACAACACGTCTGTGACTCCAATATTGATTTAGGAATTTTAAAGTTTCAATTCAGCATTTGATTTCTCATGACCGCGCGGCCGCTTTAAAGGGCCATGAAACCCCCTCGTTACAGCAGGGTGTTTTCACACCTCTACTTTGGAAAAAGTCAGAAAAGTGGGCGTGTTCAGCTCTGTTTAGGGGGGAGTGTCGGAGGAAGAAAAGAGGCTTGGTGTAGGAGTGTCTATTTGGGCGCGCTGAATTTCAGAGTCAAAACACACAACCACAGCGGACAATGTGACTGTGTTTACATGGACATCTGTAGTCAAATTATTTGCCAAATTATTAAATGGTGGACTTTAACTGCAGTTTGGCTCTTTCATTCAGGGAATTCATTCATGTCCCTCCCAACAAACGAGATATTTGATTTGAGGATCTGCTCTAAGCGTGTATTTTTCATGCAATGTTTGATACCGCACGGCGAATGAGAGAAAAAAAAACTCTGCATTTCCCGGAAACTTAGATGCACACGGCAGGTAGCGTCAAAAAGCCGTGTGTGTTATTCCGGTCACAAAATCCAACACAAGGTTATAGTTTGGTTGTAACTGTTAGTGCTAACTTGTTTACACTCGGTGCAATAGTTTGTTTGATACGAATAAAATAAAGAGCACTGGTCGCTCACTTACCAAATCTGTAGAGACAGGACAATCCACAGCAACTAAAGCCGCGTCTTTATTTAGAGGAGACTACAAGCGAATCCAGATCTCAGCGTTTGCAGATGAGAACAGCTCTCAGGTAAACAATGTTCCTCCTTAGACACGTAAGTTATTGTTGTCGCGCGTCGCGTACACTGTTAATCCACGCGTGAGTCTGCGCTCACACAGAGAGAAAATGAAAACAAAACTTAACGGCAGCAAACTATAAAAGCAACACTTCACGCTTGTTTTGCCAACACAACGTGGCGTCTCTGTCGTCTACACTCTGACAGCAATGAATATTAATGAAGTTGCACAATAGAGCACGCTGATTGGTTTGAACCAAGCCTTACTCATGCATTAATGCAACACACTGTAAGACGTAATAAGACTCACTCTGGCACAGACGTCCAGTCTGCACGCTGGAATACAACACTATTATGTCATGACCGTGATGCAGCTTCAAAAATTCGTTTCAAACCGGAAGTACGAATTTGCTTGAAATAACGCAAAAACAACCAATTTACACTTTTTAGTGAAATATAGGTGTCCTAATAGTGTTTTTAGCAGTGTGGGACACATATACGACTGTCAACAGCTCAAAAAATGTGTTTTGGTGTTTCGTGACCCTTTAAGAGCGAATTATACCCGCGCCTGGCTTTACAGTAATCGGCCCGAGCTTGGCTGTCCTTCGGCGCCTCCGGCTCCGACTGGGCATCAGCAAGCGGCCCGCAGCTCGCTCGCGCGCATGCCTTTGTGATGCAGACGGGCACGCACCAATGGAGGATCTGCATGAACAGATGCGCAGAAGTCGGAATCTACATTTGCTGACAGTCTGACCTGCCTATCGGAATTAAGGGAGATGGCGGTCCGACTCTATTTAATTGGATGAACATTTTTTTAGTTTTATGCTTTACCCAGAATATAAAAATACATATAAACACATTTAGGTCATTTACTGTAATCATTATTATTGGACTGTGAAGAGACTTTCAACCAGCACAACAAAAAATGTTTCTGAAGACAATCGCCTACTGCACTTTTAACCCTGAAAAAAAAAACGGCTATCCCAAAGGGACGTTTGTTCAGATGTAGCACATTTCTAGAGACAAATTACTAACATAAACCAACACACACACACACACACACACACACACACACCTACACACACACAGACACACACACACACACACACACACACACACACACGAGGACTCAGTATAGGTAGTGTGTTTATGTGTATGTTTGACCTATATAGGCATGAAAGGGAAAGCATCCATTGAATCTCACCTGCCCTGACCCATAACAGAAATCACCTCTCTTCATGAAAGCACTCAGTTTTCAGGCCTGGGGCCGAGAGACTTGCTTTGAAGTGACACTCTATCTATGTGTGTGTGTTGCAAGAGAGAGTGCGAGAGGTTATTCATGTGAGCACAAAAATACATTCTTACATCCTTTCTGAAAGAACAATATCTGAAGTCCAGGTAAGTGTCTTGTCAGAAGGTATACGTGAATGAGTGTGTATGTGTGTGTGTGTGGGAGGTTTAGGGCCCTTTTGTTAGAAGCTAATGAATGTACTTATGTGTGTGCGTGAGGTGATAGTAATCTGAGCCTTTCACACTCTCACACAGAATTGTTTTGTGGAGGAAAATGGAGGTTCTTCCTCCTGGTGACCTAGAGTTCACGGATCCCCTCTGATGTGTGTGGCACAATGCATGTGTGTGTGTGTTGGTATCTGCAGTGAGTTCAGCCTTTTGCTCAGGCATGATTAGCATGATTACTCGGTAATGGAGACAGTGAGGAACGGGGGGAAGGACACGTCACACCTGTCCTGAGGACAAGTGATCAGTTATATCAACTCTAAACTTCCAGGCTGGTATCTCTCTCTCTTTTGGTGTCTGTCTCCTCCGGATGTGCTGATAGGGATGAAGGAGATGGATGGATGAGGGTCAGGAGAATGAAAGAAGGAGGGAAGTGTGTTTCTTTGCTGACAGGAGAGTGATGCACGAATCCAGAGGAGAGGAAAACATCTCCACAAAAGTGTTTAGTTAAAACAATAATAAATGCATCAAAGTGTATATAGTTGTACATTTATACAGTTAAAATGAGCATTAATGAAGTGTAATACAGTGTATAAAGTGATGAAAAGTTGGCTTTGCTTAAAAAAAAGTAAGTAAAAATGTTACCTTAAAATGGTTAAGCAAATTAACTATGTGCATAATTATAAGGTCAACTTCATAGTCCCAAGTTAAAATGGGTTTACTACATGTAAAAGTAAAATTACTGATCGTGTTTTACAGTGTAGCTTCTTATGAATATTTATAATTAAGTTACAATTTTTTGTTTACATACATTTTACACTCCCCCGGCGTCCACCACCCCTCCTCCGGTACCGTTCATTATTATTTTTTAATATTTCCCATGTTTAACAGCGCAATGAACTATTCACAGTATGACTGATAACATTTTTTCTTCTGGAGAAAGTCTTATTTGTTTTATTTTGGCTAGAATAAAAGCAGTTTAAAAAAAAATTAAAAGCCATTTTAAGGTCAAAATTATTAGCCCCTTATTTTTTTCCCATTAGTCTAAAAAACAAACCATCGTTATACAATAACTTACCTAATTACTCTAACCTGCTTAGTTAACCTAATTAACCCAGTTGAGCCTTTAAATGTCACTTTAAGCTTAATAGAAGTATCTAATCAAATATTATGTAGTCATCATGGCAAAGATAAAATAAATCAGTTTTTAGAAATTAGTTAATAAAATTATTATGTTTAGAAATGTGTCTAAAAAAATCTCTCTGTTAAAACGAAATTGGGGAAAAAATAAACAGGAGGGGTAATAAATCAGGGGGGCTAAAAATTCTGACTTAAACTGTATATTCAGACAAGTTCAGAAATAAAAACCTCTAAATGCCATCTGAAATTTACCCTAAAATGAGCATTATTCTCAGCTTCCAATGCTTATGTTCAGCTTTTTTACTTTAAATGCAATGGAAAGAACTTACTCGTCACTATAAAAGTAACATTTCTGAGCCTACTAAATAATTTTAGAAGAAAATATCAAGCAGCATTTAGAGATTTATCTCAACTTTTTCAAAAATTCCTTTTGTTTAGCTCTTAGTTAGAAATTCACCAAGAAAACCTTTCAGAAGCCTTTCAGCTCTTGTAAACATTTGATCAAACTCTTATCTTCATTCGAAAACAACATTAGGCAGAAAAAAAAAAGTCATCATTACATCATTGCCAAGGAAAGTAAATTATGCACCAAATAACTAGATCAAATTATAAATATATATATATATATATATATATATATATATATATATATATATATATATATATATATATATATATATATATATATATATATATATTAGCCCCCTTAATTTTTTTTTTTCTTCTTTTTTTCTTCTTTCCCAAATGATGTTTAACAGAGCAAGGAAATTTTCACAGTATGTCTGATAATATTTTTTCTTCTGGAGAAAGTCTTATTTGTTTATTGCGGCTACAATAAAAGCTGTTCTTAATATTTTAAATACCATTTTAGGGAAAAAATATTAGCCCATCATTATACAATAACTTGCCTAATTACCCTAACCTGCCTAGTTAACCTAATTAACCTAGTTAAGCCTTTAAATGTCACTTTAAGCTGTATAGAAGTTTCTTGAAAAATATCTAGTTAAATATTATTTACTGTCATCATGGCAAAGATAAAATAAATCCATTATTAGAAATGAGTTAATAATACTAATATGTTTAGAAATGTGATGAAAAAATCTTCTCTCCATTAAACAGAAACTGGGGAAAAAATAAACAAGCAGTCTAATAATTCAAGGGGGCTAATAATTCTGTATACATTTTTCACCACTTTTCCACCTGATTTAATCACTTTTGTTCAGTTTTTAGTCAAAAATTCACAAAGAAACCTTTCAGTAGCCTTTCAGTTTTTATCTTGAAGGGAAAATATATATACCGTTGCTCCAAAAACACCAACCAAAATTAATTGTCAGAATAACCTCCTACTTTAATTATATTTTGTAATTAGATGTTATACATACATTTTCCACCTTACCTGATTTAATTCAAGAATACATCATAATTACATCATTGCCAAGGAAAGTAAATAAGACTATTATTCTAATGCACAGATTGCGCTGATTGCAATATTCCTGTACAAAATTTAGTCATTCTTATTCCTGTAGCAATCTTATTTTTGCATCATATGTTATTGCTAATTTTTTTTTGAGACACAGTGTATATTTATACATTTATAATTCAATATTACTTAAGTAAATACTATAAATTTTCCAAAAATATTGTTTTTATTTTTATAAACTTTCCAAAATTACATAATATTGATTTAAATATGATTTGAAGAGGAAGTCCAAAACGTTTTTTTTATTAAACATAAAATTGACTCACACTTACTAATATATATATATATATATTACATTGTATCCTTACATTAAACCAACAGTTTGTCTGTTTTGTAGCATTTTCGTTTCAAAAATAGTATTTTTAGAAGCATCTTGTCTAAATCAAAGAGAACGTTCTTGGTCTCAACTTGAACAAACTTTGAAAAACAAAGTCAAACTGTCTCCATTGTGTCTCCATTCTTCATGATGATCTGTGGACAAAAAAAAAAGCATGGATTTGAGTGCAACTTTCTTCATTTGTCTTCCTCCCAATGTGTGTGTTTGTGCAGTAGCTAAGTGTGTGTTAGTCGTCATGCAGAGATGAGTGTGTGTTCTGCTCTTATCTTAATGGAATCTGAGGGTGGCTGTTTGTTTAGCTGAGGGCTGGGGTGTGGTAGACTCCATTACAGGGCCTTTGTCATGCTAACCTGCGGCTCAGCGCTGCGCTCCCTGCCGGGCCGCAGCTCTTTTGTGCGCGCTGCTTTCTCAGCGGGACTGTCTACACTGCACGGCAGGAGCAGGCTGGGGGCCATCGTGCCCCTGCGTCAGGCCTAGGGTCTTGTGTGCTCTGCGGGGTCCCTCTGATTAGCAGCCTCTCGACCTGCCCCTGTCCCCTGGCTCTCAGCGTCCACGTCTCCTCCTTTAGTACTTGGGCCATCCGTCACACGCCCCACTTTATCCTCAGGTCTGCTTCTCTCTCTCTCCTGCCGCTCCAGTGTTTGGGGTCGCTCCGTATATAGAGAGCGAGAGCTTTTCTCAGACTAATTTGAGCGATTTAGGGATAAGGATTTGCGTTTGGCTGGATGGGATGATGTGCCATTTGGTGCACCCCAATCCCCCTCCTAATTCCACCTACTTAATAAAGTACGAAAAAAAACTCATCAGGATTTGCTGAAGAAACAGTGTATTAGGCTTCAAGACAACAGAATAGATACAGACGTCCTGTTAAAAAAAACTGAACAGGCTCGATTTCACCCCAAAATTTCCCTCAAAATTCTCTTTTGAAATAAACTTTTAGGACATTTTAAATGCATTTCCAAATGTTATTTAGTAAACAAAACAAAAACTATTAATAATAAAGATACAAAGACAGTTGTAGCTCAAATTAATAGACCCTCTGTAATATTTTATTTTTTAAAAAAAGGGTACTGAAACTGAACAGGGTTCGATTTCATTTCCAATTTCCCCTCCAAATTCTCTTTTTAAACAAACTTTTAGGACATTTCAAATTGATTTCCAAATGTTTTTAGTACATGAAACAAGAACTATTAATAAAGACAGGGGTATAGTTGAAGGTCAAATTATCATCCCCACTGTGAAATTTTAAGTATTTTCAAAATACGAGTATTAAAACTGCACAGGGTGTGATTTCACTCCCAAATCTTCCTCCAAACTTTTTTTTTTTAAATTTTAGGTCATTTTAAAAACATTTCAAAATCTTCTTTGTACACAAAACAAGAATTATTTTAAGAATTATTAAAAAAATAAAGATAGAAAGACAATTGAAGGTCAAATTATCATCCCCACAACTTTAATTATTTTCAAAATGTGAGTACTGAAACTGGACAGGATTCGATTTGACCTCCAAATTTCCCTCCAAATTATCTTTTTAAACAAACTTTTAGGACATTTTAAACACATTTGCAAATGTTCTTTAGTAGATGAAGCAGTTGAAGGCCAAATTATCATCCCCACTGTGAAATTTGTATTATTTTCAAGTACTGAAACTGGACAGGGTCTGATTTCACCCCCAAATTTCCCTCCAAATTCTCATTTAAAACAAACTTTTCGAAAATGTTTTAATCAATTTCCAAATGTTCTTTAGTACATGAAACAAGAACTATTAATAAAGATAGGGGTATAGTTGAAGGTCAAATTATTATCCCCACTGTGAAATTTTAATTATTTTCAAAATATGAGTACTGGAACAGGGTCCTATTTCACCCCCGGAATTTCCCTCCAAACTCTTTTTTAAAACAAACCTTAAGGACATTATAACACATTTCAAATGTTGTTTAGTAGATGAAACAAGAACTTTTAATTAAGATAGAAGTACAGTTAAAGGTCAAATTATTAGCCCCACAGTGAAATGTAAATTATTTTCAAGAACTGAAACTGAACAGGGTTTGATTTCACCTCTTTTTAAACAAACTTTTAGGACATTTTAAATTAATTTCCAAATGTTCTATAGTACATGAAACAAGAACCATTAATAAAGACAGGGTATAGTTGAAGATCAAATTTTCATCCCCGCTGTGAAATTTTAAGTATTTTCAAAATACGAGAACTAAAATTGGACAGGGTGCGATTTTACCCCCAAATTTCCCTCCAAAATCTTTTTTTTTTTTTAATTTTAGGACATTTTAAATGCATTTCCAAATCTTCTTTTGTACACACAACAAGAACTATTAATAAAGATAGAGGTATAGTTGAAGATCAAATTATTATCCCCACTGTAAAGCTTAAATTATTTTCAAAATATGAGTACTGAAACTGGACATGGTCCGATTTCACCCCCTAAATTTCCATGCAAACCATCTTTTAAAACAATCCTTTAGGACATTTTAAACATTTTCAAATGTTGTTTAGTATATGTAGCAAAACTTTTAATTAAGATAGGAATCCAGTTGAAGGCCAAATTATTATCCCCACTAAAAAAACTTTAATTATTTTCAAAATACGAGTACTGAAACTGAACAGGGTCTAAATTCACCTCCAAATTTCCTTCCAAACAGAGTAGTTTGTGAAGAAAATATTCGCTTTTCCTCCATTGATTAAATGTGTTGTGTTAATTATAATGAGAGGTGCGGTCTTAAGCTCGGCTGGACCGAGGGGGCAGATTTGAGGGGGATTTGAGCGGCTGCAGACACTAAAACATATGTCTCTCTGGAGGAGGCCACAACGCTAATTTAAGAACAGTAGCACATCCCTCATCAGAGCCCTTTATGACGACCCACAGGCAAAGAGCCCGAGAGAAAGGCCAGAAAAGAGAAAGAGAGAGAAACCGTTAACACATTTTGTCTCAAGGGTAAAAACCACCATTGTTCGATTCTTATTTATAATAGGTTGGTACTGTCTGGTAAAGTGTGTGAGATCAGTAATACTTGCTTAAGTTTAGCCACTTCAGGAGAAAAAAATGTGATCTTTTTATTGACTGGGATCAACCACAACATTTCACAACCTGTTAACCATATGTCCTAATTCCTTGAAGTTATTCCCAACCAAACTGATATGCAAATAGTTCACTCAGAAATGAAAATTCTGCCATCATTTACTCATCATTTACTCATCTTTCACTTGTTCAAAACCTATTAGAGTTTCGCTCTTTAGTTGAACATATTAGAACCTATTGATTTCATAGTATTTTTTCAACTATTTAAATATACAGTGGGGGGAAGTGTTTAATACTTTAGATTAAAGGCTTTTTTGGTGATGGCAGCTTAAAGAAAAGCTTAAAAGTTTTTCACAGACTTCTAGACGTCTATCAAATTTGAGCTTTATTTTGTATTTCTTATTGGATTCGAGTCAGGTGATTGGCTGGGCCATTCTACAACTTGATTTTCTTTCTCTGAAAGGTGAGTGGGTTTGACCTGACCTGTTGGTGGAACAATCTTTTTGTCTCCTTATGCGTCAGACACCCTAAAAATACCCCAAACTTCTTGGAAAAATTTACACAAATCTGAGTGTGCTGCACATAGGTGAGTGGGCTTGACAAACCACCTGTAGGAAACAATTTTAAGACACACTTCTACTCTCAGTATGGACACAATGTCTTATTAACGGTCAATACTTCAGGAAAAACATCTTACAATTCTTAATCTGCTTTATTCTAGTAAGTGGGTTTGAAAAACCACCTGTAGGTGACACACTCTTTTGTTCTCTGTATACACCAGACACCTTATAAGCACTTTATACTTGGAGATCATTATGCAATTCTGAGTGTGCTCCACACTGGTGAGTGAACTTGGCAAACCACCAATAGGACACATTTTCTCCTCTGTACAGTATATGCACTATACAATCTCTTATGAACGCTCTAAATCAGGGGTGGGTAGCTCGGTCCTGGAGGGCCGGTGTCCTGCATAGTTCAGTTCCAACACTAATCAAACACACTTGAACATATTAATCAGTGTCTTCAAGATCACTAGAAATCTATTAACAGGTTTGTTTGATTAGAGTTGGAGCTAAACTTTGCAGGACACCGGCCCTCCAGGACCGAGTTTGCCCACCCCTGCTCTAAATGCTATAAAGTATACTTCTAGAAAAACATTTTACAAATCTTAGTCTACTTTACCCAGGTGATTGGATTTGACAAACCACCTGTAGGTGGTACACTTTTAGGACAAACTTCTTCTCTCAATATGGATAACACAATCTTTTATTAACGCTCTATACTTCTGGAAGAAACATCTTGCAATTCTTAAGAAGCGTTTCCACAGCACACGACATTTGGACACGACTGTTGGAATACGCCCTCTTGTGGCAGTCGCACAGAAACTCATGGACCGCTAACACTTTTGGAGAAAACATTCAAAAATTTTTTTTATTTTTTATTACTTATTTATGAATGTCATTTTTTAGATAGATTTTTGCAATAGAAAAAATCCAAAAAAAAATAAAACCACAAAAAAAACTTCTATTTCTCATTTTGCTCGCTCGGGCCTTGGACAACACTAGAATACAATCACATCCGGTTGGCTAGTCACATACGGCCTTGTCACAGTAGCAGCATTATATCAGATCGGAACTCCACGCAGCTCCCTGACTACTCTCCATTGGTAAGAATGACTTACGGTCTGTTGTTTGTCGTGTATAGTAGAAAAACGGCTTTAGTGTGCTTCACAGATGAGTGGGTTTGACAAACCAATAGTAGGTGGCACATTTTTTTGCTCTCCGTATGCACCAAACACCTCCTAAACACCCCATACTTTTTGGAAAACATTAGAAAATTGCTCCACACAGGTGAGTGAGCTTGACAAACCACCTGTAGAACACCTGTAGAATCTCCTTTCTGTATGCTTGGAGAGAGAAATAACCCTGTCTACTAGTAAATTAGCATTTATATATTGATGTTCTCTATTGATTTGAAGGCCTTCTTCTACCCTCACTTGTACGTCATTTTAGTTAAAGTGTCTGGTACATGAATACATGTAAATTCATCCAAATGCACTTCTTTTAAATATTTATATCACCGGCCACTGTGGCTAGTAGTTTTCTAACGTTACAACGTTATCGCCATTTTCACTAGCCATAATTTTGTTCTTGAATAACTATATTTTACATGCATAAATTTGACTTTGACATGCTAAAATACTTTATTTAAAGTTTGTGTTTTGTCCACATGCCTCCTTATTCATTTCACTTTTTGTGTGTCGTGTATGAGCTTGCTCAATGAGCATGAGCAAATGGGTCATGGTTTCATAGTGTTATATTGCAATCAGTTTTTATTTCACATGACTTTTCAGAGCTCAAAATTAAGGATTTACCAAATTTATCTCTGACTATACTTTTTATTTAGGAAAACATTTCTTAAAAAACAAAGAAAACAATTGACTTTTAAAAATAAGTATTGTCGTGTATATAAGACTATGCACAGAAGTCTGTTCTGGCTAAAGGTCACATAAATGGAAATATATACATATATATATATTATATTATATATAATATTATTATAATATTATAAATATATTATTTATTGCTTTAATGGTAGATGAATTAATCTCCCATTAAAGAAATATTGTAAAAAAAAAAAATATTAAACCACATTAACAAAAATAAAAGCAAATTACATGCACACGGTTAACGTTTGACCCATTAGACCCATCTGTTCAAAGTGAAAGCAACTGGTGCTGCTTACAAAAAGACAAATTTGGAGTGCTTTGCAGAAACGGTTGCTTCACGAAAAGAAATGGGAATGCGCACGCGTTTTAAACAGTCGAGCGCATCACCTCAGCAGTTAGCGCGAGTGATTATCCTCTCATTCGGTATTCACCTGCTTTCTTCTGCTTGCGCGAAAACAATTATTTTTGTTAGTCGTGCTGCTTCTAGATTCTAAGATCACATTTGCATGCATATTGGGTCATCCTTATTGTCGAACCTTACTTTAAAAAAAAAACTACAATTTAAAAATAATTTTCAACCAGCCAAAGTGGCTAGAGGTGGTGTCTGTAACCCGCCAAAGCTGAAACCTACTCGCATTTGGCCAGTTGGTGGGTGTTAAAGTAAAGCCCTGTATATATATATATATATATATATATATATATATATATATATATATATATATATATATATATATATATATATATTTTTTTTTTTTATTTATTTATTTATTTATTTATTTTTCAGATTTTAAGAGCTCTCATTACTAATTGCGGTTTTTTAATTTTTTAAAAAAATTTGGTGAATCCGCAAACATGTTGACCCTAGATGTCCATAACACATTGTTTGTTCTCGTAATCTGCTGGTGGAGTCATTAGGAGAGCCGGCGGGGTCAGTTCTGGCTTAGCGGCAGTGGAATATTAACTCATTCTCCTGGGCTGTAATTGCAGCAAACTTCCACTGTTTTGAATGGGTGGAGTCGATTGCCTTTGTTTGCCGCTCTCTGGGCAGCTGCCCTCGTCGCAGTCTTTTACTCTTTTACAACTTCTCTGGTATTTACAGTGGAGCCACTCAATGCAATCACCCCATTCACTTTGCCACTCTCACCCCTCTTATCTTCCCTCTCTTTGTTTGAGCGTCGATTTCAACATTTCTCTCTCCCTCTCTTTCCCCTCTGTTTTTCTCGCTGTTTCTCTCTTCAGGGCAAGTATTCGGCTTTATGGGGAGCTGCCTTGCGTCCCGCTGGGCCAACAGCTTGCCCCAGTCTGTGTCCACCTTGTCCTGGAGGTCTGTGATTGTCTGCCACTAATTGGGAAGAGTCTTTACTGCTGCCACGGGTCGACGTAACTCGTCCATCGTTCATCCGTCAATCAATACATCCATCAATGAGTAATCCAGCAATCAATCACTCCGGCTGCTCACATTCACTCACACAACAGACATGCTATAATTTTCTGTCTGGCATTTCATAAGTGGGATGTTTTGCATAGTGGTCTGCTTACATGGAGAATCTTGCTGGTCCAGTGCTGCAAAAAAATACGTAATTAGAGTTTTCTCTTTCAAAGCCGAGACATCCTGTCTGTCTGAGCTCCGGCGACCATCGACACAGACAAACTTCTTCCAGAATGGTGTTAGACACTTCCTGTGTGTGTTTAGATGCTTGAGGACAGGAATAGTTAATGTTAAATAGATGGTTATGACTTTTTATTTATACACCGTAAAAAATGTAATGGCAAAAAGTCAAGGCAACAAAATGTTTTAAGTTGGTTTAACTTGTTGTAATAAGTTAATCAGCTTTCAGCATTTTTTTTAAAGTTATACAAAGATTAACATAATATGTTTAGTCAGTTTGATTGCTGTAAGTTGAGATGACTAGAAAAATCATTTGATTCAACTAAAAACTTTAAGGCAGCAAGATTCTTTTGCTGTGTATTTACATTTTTATTTATTGATATTTATTTTTATGCATTTGGCAGATGCTTTTATACTATGCGACTTACACTGCATCAAAGGTAGCAGTTGCACTTTTAAGTCTCTTAAAAATTCTTTTCTTGTTAATTTGTGTTGCAAGTGGAATTTTTAATCTCACAATTGTCACTTTTTTTCTCACAACCAAAGTTTCTATATCCCAATTTAGTGTGTAAATGTTGAGTTTATGGGCCTATCATACACCCGGCGCAGTGTGGCGCAAGACGTGGCGCAGTAGTCTTTTGGTAGTTTCAGCTTGGCGCAAGAGTCGTTTTGAGGCGTTGCGCTGCGCTGTTTAAATAGCAAATGCATTAGCGCTCATTTGTGCGCCCATAGGCGTTCTGGTCTAAAAAGTAAGGCGTTCTAAGGCGGACCGCTGGCGCGTTGCTATTTTGAGAAACTATAATAGAATTTTCATTAGACCAAAACTAACCCGGTCTAAACTCCGGCGCAGAGTTGCGCCTCGCTTACGCACTGCTTAATACGCACAAGAGAGCAATAGGCAAATATCTTTACATATGAAAAAATTGAAATATTAAGGATATATATAGGATATAATAGATATAGATTATAAATATAAAGGATTAAAATATTACAAAACATATTATTTTCTAGCCTACATATATATAAAAAATCACTGCTTTTATGTCTTCTTCATCTCGGGAGGCTTTTTCAGTTCATTCATAACAATTTGCTTTTGTATAATGTTATTATTATTAGCAGTATTATTTATTATATACATATTTATATTTGTTTTATTAAAAACAAGCTTACATTTGCCCACCTGTCAGGTTTTAGACCATATGGGGCATGGCAGGTGTATTTGGAAATAACTCAGTATTTTGACCACACTTGGTCATTATTGTTCATTTATTCGTTTGCTAGAAATTAGAACTGAATTTAGAAATATTTTTGAAACAAATCTTTGCGCTTAACAAATGAAATTAATTATTTATAGGCTAATTGATGTCTGTGCGTAAAGGTTTCCCTATCCAAGAGCGAAAGTGAAAGTAGATCATTTATCTCTAAGTCTCACGCAGATGCTCTGTTTAACAGTTTTCTGTTAAAAAAACTGTCAACTGTTAACTGTTAGCTTGTGAAATGCTCATTT
Organism: Danio rerio; assembly: GCF_052040795.2. Taxonomy (NCBI): domain Eukaryota; kingdom Metazoa; phylum Chordata; class Actinopteri; order Cypriniformes; family Danionidae; genus Danio; species Danio rerio. Next base: position 7,836,395 of record NC_141036.1, on the reverse strand, counting down.
TTTCCACTTAGACTTACTTTGCGTCCTGTAAATAGCGAATGCGCTCTTGGCGCGACGCAGCTGGGTCTTAAAGGCAATGGGAGATGAGACTATAATTGGTTTATTCTCAAAACACACCTATAACTCATTAAGAAAATAAACTCAACCCTTTTAGACCATGCGCCTTGGCGCAAGGCAGATTTCCCATCCTTAAATAAGCAAAAATGCGTCCTGACACGCCCTGAAAGCGTTTGCGCCCTGCGTTTTGCGCTCTGCGCATGAACCGTCAAAATAGAGTCCTATATCTCCACATTTTACAAGTCTGTGAAAACGACAAAATTGTGAGTAATATCGTCTGAACTGTGAGAAACTACAAACTCACGGTTGTGATAAATTAAGTAGCACTTGTAAGAAATAATGTACAAAATGTAAACTCAAATACTATTTTTATGCAATTCCATCGCAATTCATAATTTAAAGTTTATCTTAGGTTATCTTTAGGTGGTTATCAGAACATTGAGTTAACATCTGCCAAGTTGCAATTCTTCACAGTATGTCTGATAATATTTTTTACAGTTTTAAAGTCAAAATGATTAGCCCCTTTAAGCTATATATTTTTTCGATAATCTACAGAACACTTGAGTGACAACTAGGTCTCGCTGGTCCTCTGCTGATTCTGGCTGATTAGCTGCTGAACTCATATGTATCGTATTATTGTTTTGTTTTATGTGGCTTTATAAAGTCGATTGCCTTTTGGGATTATTTCCCACAATTATCAGCTAATATGGCATGCTGTGTGCACTTAATTGTGTTCATAAACCATTCAAGTGGACTCCATTTCCCAGATGAGTGAAATTATACACCTGTATACAATTTCTCATTCATTCATTTTCTTGTCGGCTTAGTCCCTTTATTAATCCGGGGTCGCTACAGCGGAATGAACCGCCAACTTATCCAGCACATTATTTCGCAGCGGATGCCCTTCCAGCCGCAAGCCATCTCTGGGAAACATTTGTAGCTGTATTGGGCGATGCAGTAGTGTAGTAGGTAGTGCTGTCGCCGACACCAAGAAGGCCACTGGTTCAAGCCACGGCTAGGTCAGTTGTTGTTTTTGAGTTTGCATTTTCTCCCTGTGTTCGCGTGGTTTTTTCTCCGGTTGCTCCGGTTTCCCCCACAGCCCAAAGACATGTGGTACAGGTGAATTGGGTAGGCTAAATTGTCTATAGTGTATGAGTGTGAATGGATGTTTCCCGGAGATGGGTTGCAGCTGGAAGGGCATCCACTGAGTAAAAACAAGTGCTGGATGAGTTGGCGGTTCATTCCGCTTTGGCGACCCTTGGATTAATAAAGGGACTAAGCCGAAAAGAATATGAATGATTAGCTGTAGGCTCTAGAACAGTCATTTGAAACGTTGTCATTATGCCTGGATTTCATCAATATATGTATATATGACTATATTTAAAGTATTTGGAAGTAATTCACGTTTTCATCCTGTAGAAAAACGTCCTAAGAACAATGTTTAGTGACTCGATGTGTGTTTTTATATAGTATACAGCCAAGCATATGTGGTCAGAACACAAACGAGTCACAGGTAATGAAGTATTAAGTGTTTCTCCTTAACAAAAATGCTAGCAGGAGTCTGTAGCTCCAGTGACGCTCCACCTTTGGTTACCCCCAGTCGGTGCGATGAGGATCAAAATATCGACGGTGGGCCACGTCTACTTGTAGTTTCATTTGCGCTCTTCAAAAACCTATCGGTGACATCACGGATACTACGCCCATATCTTTTACAGTCCATGGTTCAGACTTTGATAGAAGATTACCAAAACAAACCTTTTTTTCTTAGTGGTTTAACTTGCATGGATTCATTCTTCACCTAAAGAATAACAATGTGAATAACAGTATACAACGCAAATTTGACTTGAAGTTAATGAGAGATGAAGCATTGCAATCTTAAACTGTGCCTATTGGTTATTCAGGTTCACAAAAACAGTCTGATGGTGTCAATTCTTCATTGTAGGCTGTGTTAACAGTGAAAATCATACAACTTTTAAATAACAAATAATTCCAGGTTTTTTATTTTTCATTTTGAGTTGAACTGTTTCTTACAAAGAGTTATACGTTAGATTAAAAAAAAGGAAACACCTCTGACCTCTTGGTCTAATGAGATGTGGACAGGAAATGCCAGAAGAAGTAACAAGTGCTAGATATTATCACAGGAGGACACAAACAACAAGCGTGGGAACAAGATGCCAAAAGTCTCTGAACCTCAAAGAAAGTTATGGTAATGGTAGTGACTCATTCATGGCACACCCTTTTCTCCACAAGCTTCACTTTTCGCAGTGTTTTTTAATGATGTGGCCCCCCGTCCACCCCCAACCTCCCACCTTCAGCCCTCTACAGTACCTCTCCATGCTCAGGCCCTCAGGTGCGCCTTCAGGCCCCTGCTGGATGAACGGTCTTATCTGATTTTTCAGAGTTTGTCACGCCACCCCCCTCATTTCTCCTCTCCTCGGTTGCTCCATTAGTTTTGGGATTTGTTTGGAGAGCAGGCTCTGTTCATTTCCTACTCTATGCAAACAAATTGACACCTCATTTATTGAAATTAGAGATGAAAGGAACGCACTTTAATAAATGATCTCCCTCTTTGCGGTCCGGAGATATGCCACATTGTTTGCATATATTTCACTAAACAAATCTGTCCAGGTGAACGCTGTGAAAATAATACAAACGAATGGAAATGAAAAACAAACAGCGCAGGTTCGTTTTTAAGGTCATCACACATTTATTGATTTTTCACACTCTGTAACTCACATCACACCTGTAATTTGCATTGTATTTTTAATAAGCATTATCAAACTGTTTAATGGTGTATTTTGGGTAACAATTTACCATGAGGTTGGTTAACATAAGTAAAGCAATATCTGCAAATTAACATTTGTACATTAGGACTGTGCGATTTGGGGAAAATAATCATATTGCGATTTTTCTAAAACAGATATTTTCATTTGATTTGCAATTTGACAGTTCAATAGTCTGCTGAGTAGCTGCTAAAATGCAGTGAGTGTTAAAAAAGGAACTGAAAAGACTAGGGATGCAACGGTATCAGAATTTCACGGTACGGTAATACCTCGGTATGAATGTCACGGTATGGTATTTATTGAATCATTTACAGGAAAAAACAAAACTTATGAAAATACTCCAAAAAAGTGCCAAAAGTGTCAATGACATACAAATTAGCCATCTATCTGTAAGCTTTGAAACAGGAACTTCAATTTTAATAACAAAAAAATATTAAACCATGTAAAAAAATAAAGTTTTTAATTTAGTAGTGTTGAAAACTCATCACATTCAACATTTAATCACTCACTCACTTAGATAGAGATGGGTTTAAAGGAAAATTATCATATAAATATAATCTGGTAAAAGCTGGTATCTCTGGGCATTTACAATGTCCCCTGCAACAGAAAAAAACTCCTCTCATTTGGGACTGATGTTTCTGGGACAAGAGAGATATGACTTGGCCCAGGTTGACAGCAGTGGGTAACGTTGTGCATTGTCTTTCCCCCACTTGAGAGGACAAACCATGGGTAAGATAGAGGTCTCATGTCTGCATTAATCTGAACAGTGTGCTGACAACAGCGCTATTCAGTACGCGCGCGACAACACAGCTGATAAGAACTCGCGCGACAACACAGCTGATAAGAACTCGCGCGACAACACAGCTGATAAGAACTCGCGCGACAACACCGCTATTCAGTACGCGCGCGACAACACAGCTGATAAGAACTCGCACGACAACACCGCTATTCAGTACGCGCGCGGTGACAACACCCGCTTTAGAGTTTTACAGCTCTTTTTCATCCCCGCTTCTAGCAGCACACTCCATTTCCGCATTAATGGATCTGTAGCGACAACAGACCGCAAGGGATGATGGTCAAGCATGGGCTGATGGGAATTGTAGTTTTCGCTACCTCCCGTTCGCTTCATTCGCCTGAGCAAATTTTCTCAGAAGACCTATAGTTTTACCGAGTCATGCGACTTCGGTAATATCGAGAAAAATTAATATTGCGGTATGACGGTATTTACAATACCGTTACATCCCTAGAAAAGACATTAACTAACTTGTTTCTAAATGTTCAGAAATTAAACACTAATTTTTCTCTAGAGCATATAGAGCATGTTCGTGTCGTCGAAGTGTAACAGCTGCAAACAACTCTTAAATTGTACTATGCGGTTGCCAGGGATAGGCAGTATTTATTCCTATAGTATTTTGTAATTTGTACTTTATGGGGTTTATGAAAACGGGTTAATATTTTGTATCAAAATACTTTAGTGTCTTGTATTTTTGTATTTTAAAAATTGTAATTGTATTTTTTTGTGGTCTATACAATTATTCATTCATTCATTTTCTTGTCGGCATAGTCCTTTTATTAATCTGGGGTCACCACAGTGGAATGAACCGCCAACTTATCCAGCATGTTTTTACGCAGTGGATGCCCTTCCAGCCGCAACCCATCTATGGGAAACATCCACACACACACTCATACACTAAGGACAATTTAGCTTACCCAATTCACCTGTAGCATGTCTTTGGACTGTGGGGGAAACCAGAGCACCTGGAGGAAACCAGAGCGAAGGCAGGGAGAACATTCAAACTCCACACAGAAACGCCAACTGAGCCGAAGTTCGAACCAGCGACCTTCTTGCTGTGAGGCAATAGCACTACCTACTGCGCCACTGCCTCGCCCTCTCCTTGAGTCATTTCATTGTAATTACACATAACAGATTTGTTTTGTAATATTTTTATGTTTGTATTGTTTGAGTTTTTACCAAAATATGGTTCAATTCCATGTCAACAGCTCAATATTATTCCCAAGAGAAAAAAACATGATGCGTTCAGTACTTATTTTCCCCACTGTACATACATAGAAAATGGTGCAATTTATATATTTTGTAACCTTCCGTCATTTATATATATCTGATTTTACACAAATGGCCGACACGAGACACAGACGTGTTGTTATCTGTGGGTTGTTTAGGTCATTAGGTTCTAATGTATTGGTCTGCGGGGTGACCGGATTGAATGTGGCTCATGGTCACCATTCTCTCCGTAAGCTTTAGCTCTTTAGCAGCTTAGCGAAGATCTCTTTATCAATCTGACTGTCTCTTGTGACAAAGAGGGGCCACATGGGGCCAGACGGAGCATATGGGCCTTCTTACATAATAACTCACCCATTGTTGTGTTTAAGATTAATTTCGGGGACACATTTTACTGAAGTTGTGTATGTAAATAAAATGAGACAATTCATTTGCACAACTTGAGCCCAATTTAACTTAAAGGGGACCTATTATGCCCCTTTTTACAAGTCCCTAGAGTGTGTATGTGACGTTTCAGATCAAAATACCTCTAAAAATAATGTTTTATATCTCTTTGATGGACAGGATTTGGTCTTAACTGTGACTTTTTTTGTGACTGTCGCTTTAAATTCAAATGAGATTTTCAAAAGAGAGAGGAGCTGCAAACGCCTGTGTCGGCATAGTGGCAGATTCAAAAACAAGACTTATGTCTTATGCCAATGAGGGAGAGATCCTCACTAATGGATGGGAGTTTCTCCCTCTGATGACGTACAAAGGGAAAATGTCAATCAAACTGTTACAGCAGACTGTTTTTTATGAATTGTGATTCATAAAAATTAACATTTATAAATTTTAACCATTAGAAGCTGATTATTTTCACAGAATGTTGCCACACAAATTTGTTTAAACCCCTTATAAAAGTGACATTTGCATAATAGGTTCCCTTTAAATTTAATTCAAGCTTATTGCATAGAGGTTTTCACAAATCTTGATTGTTCTGTGGGTCTCGTCTATCAAATTTGATCTTTAATTTGTATTTTCTATTGGATTTAAGTCAGGTGACTGGCCGGGCCATTCTACAGCTTTATTTTCTTTCTCTGAAATCATTTGAAAGTTTTCTTGGTTGTGTTTTGGATCATTGCCTGGCTGAAATGTCCACCCTGGTTTCATCCTCATTGTTTTGATGTAGATGTTGGACCGAAGGAGATTATATTAATTTACACTGAGGAAGGGCAGAGGTTTGCTATAGAACTATTAAGTGATTTCAGCTGCTGTCTGGGCTTTCACTGCCTTTTTACACCTTCCTGTCTTCATGTGTTCAATATTTTTTCCTGCGTCATTTCATTTTATCACACATAAGTTCATTTGTAGACTAATTAGATTTGTTTTCTGTGCATATATGGATTTCTTTGGTTTTTCCAACATCCGGGAAAAAAAAATTGAAGTCAACGACACCTTTAGAAATATGTTTTCTGAGAAAAATGGGGACATGTTCAATACTTATTTTCCCCGCTGTAAGAATTTCCTTGTATTATCTGTTTGTTTATTGCCAATGGTTAACTAGATTGCCAATGACTAACTATTTTAACCTGTCCCCCAACCTATATGACTGTATAGATAGTTTGTCACTTTTCTAAAATACAGTATGTTGAGCATTTACTAATACTACAAGACGTAAGACATTGTGTTCCTTCACCTACACAACAATTTGGCATTTGGCATTTGGCATTTTGGCATTTGGCATTTGTGTTTACACCTGGTCACTTCATGCATTTTTTTTTTTTGGATTGGATGAAAAGGGTCTGGCTGCAGAACAGGTACATATGCAAGCTGAGACTGCATGCAATGCTTTTAATGCATAGGTCTCAAACTTGATTCCTGGAGGGCCGCAGCTCTGCACAGTTTTGCTCCAACCCTAATCAAACACAGCTGATCAAACTAATCAAGGTGTTCAAGACTACTAGAGACTATTAAGCAGGTGTGAGCTGGAGGTGGTTGGGGCTTAACTGTGTAGAGCTGTGGCCCTTCAGGAATTGAGTTTGTGACTGTTGTTTTAATGCGTTCATTGCACTTAACCCTGTCTCTCACCGTGACGTCACTAGCTCTATTGAATGCATGTGTCTGAGACTTGGATTCGTCTGTACTATATAGTATGCTAAAAAAAGTATGTGAGGCGAGTAGTATGTCAGAATTCATAGTATGGATGGCCTACTGCTTCTTGCAAAATTATTAAGTGTTACGCTATCCCATGATGCACCGCGAGAGAATTCATGAATAGGGGTAAACGACGCAACTGACGCGGGAAGGTCACGTGATCATGACAAAATGGCGTATATAGTATGTCCGAGTCCCATTCATACTGTATAGAACGTACGTTTCTAACGGTCGAGTGGTAAATTCAAATTCAAATGCAGTACCTACTAAGTAGTAGGCGATTTTGGATGCAGCCTGTTGGTCTCAGCTTGCATGTGCAAGATACAGTACCATTGGATTGGATATCTATCAGATTGTGAAAAGGACAGGGGTAAATGCCCTGGAAAATGCATTTGAGATAGATATAAATAAGATTGAAACCACTTCAAGAAGTGGTGCAGAACACATTCTACACAAAACTAGACGTGAAATCCATCATGTTTGTTAAAACCACACTTCAAAGTGTAATAAAAACAAGCATTTGAGAGTGTTATGGGATTTATGGCATAATCGCATTTACACTGTTAATAGGAAATGCCACTGATGACAGTTTGGGAGATTTATTTTATTTTATTATAGTTGATAATTGATCAAATTAATTAAACTAGTTAATTAATTTTAGTTCAACTTTGGACGTGTGGGGGAAACCGGAACACACGGAGGAATCCCACGCCAACACAGGGAGAACATGCAAACTCCACACAGAAATGCCAACTGACCGAGCCGAGGCTCGAACCAGCGACCTTCTTGCTGTGTGGCTATCACGCTACCCATTGTGCCACCGTGCAGCTTGAAAATGAATAACGTAATATTATTATTATTAATTTAGTTTAGTTTATTTTATTCATTCATTTATTATTTATTTATTTTTTTATTTAAGTTTATTCTTATTATTTTTAAATGTATTTATTTGTTTAGTTTAGTTTATGTATTTATTTATTTATTTTATTTTATTTTTATTGTTTTTTTCAAATTTATTTATTTAGTTTAGTTTAGTTTATGTATTTATTTATTTATTTATTGACTTATTTATTTATTTATTTTAGTTTATTTTTATTATTTTTTTCAAACGTATTTATTTATTTAGTTTAGTTTATTTATTTATTTATTTATTTATTGACTTATTTATTTATTTTAGTTTATTTTTATTATTTTTAAAGTATTTATTTAGTTTAGTTTATGTATTTATTTATTTTAATTTATTTATTGTATTTTATTTTTGAATCAATGTTTAACAGAAAGTTTTTCAGACAAGAAAATGTTTACAGAATTTCCTATTATATTTTTCTTCTAGATAATGCTTTCTTTTAGTTTGGCAGGAATATAAAAAACATGCTATGCTCAATATTAGCACCCTTTAGAATTTTTATTTGGCTACAAAACAAACCACTGCTGTTCAATGCCTTGCCTAATAAACCAAAGTTGCCTTGTTAACCTAATTAACTTCCACTGTAAAAAATGCTGTAATTGTTTTAGTATTACTGGCAAAATTTACAAGCGCACTGTAAATGAACAATTACAATTGTGTTTTAATCTTACAGCACAATTATAATGGTTAATTTGTATTTGTATATTTTACAGTATTACAGTATAGTGAAGCCTTTAAATTACACTTGAAGCAGTATACTAGCTAGTAAAATATTATGTGCCATCATCATGGCAAAAACAAATTAATTTAGTTATTAGAAATTAGTTATATTTAAAAATTCTCTTTCCATTAAACAGAACTTGGGAAATGTTTAAAGAAAAGCATTAAAAAGTCACCGGAGGGCTAATAATTTTGTCACAACAGTACATTCGTTTTAACCACATAATCCACAATCCTTGAAAACCCAAATGAGATTTGGGTTGAGGGGGTGCATA
>NC_141036.1:7375000-7377500 GCF_052040795.2 Danio rerio | reverse complement strand
CTGTCAATCAGCAATTCGTAACTTCTTCATTTAGTGGCTAAATGTTATGAATTCATATGATCTCATTCATACAATTTAGTTCGATTTGCTTATCCCCCAATGACGGTTGTGTTTAGGGGTCGGGTTTGGTGCCACGCCTCCTTTTTAAAATTGTACATTTTCATTCGACTGAACTCGAATTTGTACGAATAAGCCACTAAACTGGCAAAAAGTAAAATAGTTACGTTTCCTCATGAGATCAGGCTGGTATTTTTACTTGACACGTTAGTGATTTCTTCATAAATCAATGTATGTTTGAGCAAATGTCTTAAAAACAAATTTTTATGGCCATCACTTAAATGTTTATATTTAACCAACAAATTGCAGCAGCAACATCACTATATTTAAAAAGTAGATTAAAAAAATTTAATTTTAATGCGTAATGAAAATGTACATTTCAGTGCAATGCAGTACAAAGTTTGACTTTTTTTTATTACAGAAATGTAATCAATTTCTTTATTAATAAATAATCAAATTCAAATATTAAAATGTCCCACCCAGGCTGTGAATAGATATCAAGGTCTATATTTTAAGAGTCTGCAAAATACGTAACTGGAGGTATGTCTGCTCACAGTTTTTATTTTTTATTTTTTTTTGCAAATGTACCAGAGACCACTGTGTGCGCTTTTTGATGATCTCAAATTTCTCTCTCATACATCCACCAGAGGGCACAATATACACTTCAGTCGACCAGGCCAGCTTGCCGTCGACTGACTGACTGGCTGACGGACCCACATACCCATCAACCTAAAAACCCAACCAATTGCGTTTTCATAAACAATCTAGAAAAATAAAATCAGTTGCAGCCACGTGATTTTACCACGTTTTCAGTCTGCCAGTCAACTCAGCTCCATGTCCCAAGTCCATTGGTGTATGTGGCGAGCTACTTAGCAAACTGGTAACACCGGAAAAAGGTAAGTTGGGGCATCATACCACCCCATTGCATACAGTTGAATTCAGAATTATTAGCCCCCCAGAATTATTAGCGCCCCTGCTTATTTTTTTCCCCAATTTCTGTTTAATGGAGGAAGACTGTTTTAACACATTTCTAGACATAAAAGTTTTAAAAACTTATTTCTAATAACTGATTTATTTTTATTGCCATGATGACAGTAAATAATATTTTACTTTATATTTTTCAAGACACTTCTATACAGCTTAAAGTGACATTTAAAGGCTTAACTAGGTTAATTAGGTTAACTAGACTGTTTAGGGTAATTAGGTAAGTTATTCTATAATGGTGGTTTGTTTTGTAGACTATCGAAAAAGGAATTAGCTTAAAGGGGCTAATAATTTTGTCCCAAAAAAGTTAAAAAAAAAAATAAAAACTGCTTTTATTCTAGCCGAAAACAAAACAAATAAGACTTTCTCCAGAATAAAAAATATTATCAGACATACTGTGAAAATGTCCTTGCTCTGTTAAACATCATTTGGGAAATATTTAAAAAAGAAAAAAATATATAAAGGGGGCTAATAATTTTGACTTTAACTGTATGCTTTAAAGATAAAATGCAGCACTACATACTGTACCTCTGGCTACACAATTCGCGATCTCCAGAAATGTAGACAGGGGTACATATCTATAATGAGTCTGTGTTGAAAATGTCTAATACTAATACAATTAAAATAAGTTAGCTATATAAAATTATATTTTTTGGCCTAATGCATTTCTCATTTTTAATTTCGATCCAGAAATTGAATTCCAAACCATCGGCAGAGCTTCTGGACCCTTTCACTTAAAGCTGCAAATAACACTTCTCTCCATTCACTTGACTTCAATAAATGTTTGCCTTGGTTCTGATTTGCAGACACTGTAGTCTTTAAATCCCAATATTCCGCAAATTAACTTTTCAACAACCACATAAAATCCCCAGATCACGTGAGCACATTTTATGATCTAAACGTTCTGTGAAGTTTGCCAAAGTTAACAACAGTAAGTGTCTGGAGCTGAGCAGACGTTCAATCCTGCCACTTTTCCTAATCAAACGTTTTATGGTGCTTCCATATTTATCAAGTGGGAAAAACCTTAATGTGGACAGTGCTGCGAGCGTCTAAAAACAGAAACAAAGGGCTCTCAGACATGCAGCGCGATAATGCGCGTGGAGTATATCCATATCCACGCTGAGTAAACAAACATTTTGCAATTGCATGAGATGAGTCAAATGTCATCATTAATCAGGTTTAGAGACGAGTGAAGCTCCTGCGGTGAGGGTGAACGGGGTTAATCGGATGTGCTGACTCACACACACAAACACACCAGTTCTGCAGCGGTCAGCAGGACGCAGCCCAGAGTGGATTTAACAGACAAAGAAGCCATAGATCCCAACAGAAGAGACTCACGGGTGAACATAGGCTTAATCCAGAGCTTCGTTTTTAATTTAAAGAGGTGTAATTGATTGGTCTTACTTTATTGTGGGTGACTACTTAAATCAAAATATAAATACAATGTACTTAATGTGTT
>NC_141036.1:7327500-7370000 GCF_052040795.2 Danio rerio | reverse complement strand
AGGTATTGCGCTGTCAGATGACAGGGAAGGAGCTTTTATGACCACAGGAAATGCAAACGGCTGAAGAGTAAAAACTTAAAGCACACAGGTTTGCAAACCCCACCTAAAGTTGAGGCACAGATGAGAGCGATCATGACACGTCACGTGGTGAATAATGATCCGCCAGCTGAGATCAATCGAGTACGCGCTTCTTGGAGAAGGCGCCCGAATCTCCATGCGTTGCATTCACTGCGTGTTCAGCGCAAATGTCCGCTAAAAGTCAAATCTAATACTGTACATATCATCGCCAAAGAAGCTCGCCTTTACAAAGTTTACACTGAAACTGCGGCTCATAACAAACAGCGGTATTCCGCCGGTGGTCATCGCAAGAATCTTGCGCTGCCTGCTCATAAATTGGGTCGGCTGACTCGCCTGCTTTTCCACTAACACAGAAACATGAAGATCAGCTCAGACTGAACCTTTAAATTGACAAACTGAAACCAAAACTTTTAAAGAGTGATAGAAGTGAGACTTTTCTTTCTTTCTTTTGTCTATTCTTTTTTGAGGTGTATATTATTTTTATTTTTTATTTATTTACTGATGACTGCTTTGCAGCTTTCATCATTGAATTGAATGGTTTATTATAATTTTTTGTTTGTTTTGTAGCAGAAATATTATTTATTAAATTGACATGCATATAAAAATAGTAGTACAAAATCAATATTTCTTACTGCAATGCTTCATTTTTGTTTGATGCAAACTATACAATTATTTTTCATAAAGTAACAGACTTTTTATAGCAGATAACCTACATTCATGCACATTCAAGGCAGTATCATAATGAGAAATGGAATTCATTTTTTACTATTATTGTCATTTTCATCATCATTAATATTCTATAATTATTAAACATTCATTTTGGAATTATTGCACACAAATATCAATGTCTTCGCAGCATTAGTTAGATAGTTGTTTCTAGTTTTTGTTAGTCCTATTGATGTTGTTTTAAAATACAATAAATCCCTTAAAAAGCAATTTGCAGCGGTGCTCATTCATTTTTGGTGGGTGCTCCTAAATTTTTTCTGGTGCTCCTAAATTTATTTTGGTGCTCCTAAATATTTGAAGTTGGGAGCACCGGTGCTACCAAGTAAAAAAGTTAATTTCGAGCCCTGTCTTATATATATTATAGGTAGATACAGACTGGTACAGACTGATGTGACTGGAGTGGGGTGGGGGTGTTTTATTTACACATATATACGCCTTTTTTTTAGGTGAGGGAATGGAAGTTTTGAGTGAGTTCCCCCACTTTTTTCCCTAGGACTAGGCCTTTTTGGGAGCACATATTTGTGTGAGAAGTTTTTCTCCACCTTGAACTTCAATAAGTCAAAGTACAGGTCTAGACTTAATGATGATCATCTTCAAGCCATACTGAGGGTCTCAACTGCTTCCGCTCTAAAGCCAAATGTGGTTCAGATTTGTGAGAAGAAGCGCTGTCAAGTCTCTGGCAGTAAGGAGTAGGCAAAAGATGCCATGTTCAGAAGAACTGTTCATAATCTTCACTCAATGTTCTATTAATGTTCAGGACACTTCATGTTCAGAAGAAATAATTAAAACTGTTAATAATGACATTTGAGGACTTTTTTTTTTTGTAAAATCCCTTATGCGGCCCAGCCTCACCCAGACTTTGCCTCCTGCGGCCCCCAGGTAAATTGAGTTTGAGACCCCTGGTCTAAAACCTGACAGGTGGGCAAATCTAAGCTTGTTTTTATTAAAACAAATATAAATATGGATATAATAAGTAATACTGCTAATAATAATAACATTATACAAAAGCAAATTGTTATGAAAGAACTGAAAAAGCCTCCCAAGTTAAGAAGGCATAAAAGCGAGGTGTGTAAGCGAGGTGCAACTCTGCGCTGGAGTTTAGAACAGGTTTGTTTTGGTCTAATGAAAAATCTATTATAGTTTGTCAAAATAGCAACGCGCCAGCAGTGCGCCTCAGAACGCCTTCCTTTTTAGACCAGAACGCCTATGGGCGCACATATGAGCGCTAATGCATTTGTTATTTAAAGAGCGTGGCGCAACGCCTCAAAACGACTCTTGCGCCAAGCTGAAACTAGCAAACAAGTATTGCGCCTTGCCTTGCGCCACATTGCGCCGGGTGTATGATAGGGCCCTAAGTGTCAGACGTATCATTTTCAGAGATGGTCTTCTAAATCTGAATTTACTTTGTTCTAGAGTGATGTCGCATCAGAGAAAGAAGGGAGTCACAATTTATGGAATCCATATAAATAATTCAGTTCACAAAAGTCTGTAATCCTCAATGCGGTGCAAGAGTTACATTCAGGGGTGCGCAACAGTTTTCAGTTCCTGACTCCAACTAATATAGGCAGATGATATTAACAGGTGGAGTTTAGCGAAACTCGTCACTCATCAATCATTCTCCAGTCCTCCATTTGGCCGCACCCATACATACATCCTCTTTTTTATACAAATTCTCTGCACAATGTTAAAAGCCTAAGCCTTTCTCAACTGCATATATTCTGTGTTTAGTTTTAACACATTTCTGTGAACAGGAAGTTAATTTTAGACAATCAAGCCTTTGAATTCTCTATCAGCTCCATCTACTTCTGGAAATATGCTTCTTTAGTATGCAAAACACATCACACTTGAGAAGAAGTCTGGGTAATATATCACCTTAAGCAATACAAACACAAATGTTTAATGAAAAGAAAAAAAAGATATTTCTTTAACACTTTCTAGAGGAACATGTCAATCTCACCACTGTTGCGTCATTAAGCGTTCTTCCAATGAGCTGGTTATTAGTATTGTTAAACAAAAGAGACACGCAAAATATGTAGTGCAGGAGGGAGCGAGGACCAGGATCAAAAAATGCTGCCTTAAATACAGTATAAGCTTTTGTTGAAGCGACAAGTGTGCATTATTAAGCTTAAAAATGTTTGATCTCCAGTGAAAAACTGCAAAGAACCAATCTGAAAAGAAATAACCTTCACCAATAAGATGAAGCTAAGACAATAATCAATAACCATTCCTAGAACATTTTGAGCAATGTCACCCGACCATCACAAATGTGTTGATGCACTGTTTTCTTCATAGATTCCAGATACCAGATGCCAATGAAGCCCCTAAATGTCCTGCAGCAATCATCCAAAAAAGCAAGAAATGGAGACTAAAATACTGTCAGATTATAACAGACTATTTCACCCAACATTTGCGTACTGTATTAGTCATGACTGTCATTAGCTTTGCAACAGTTTATTTTAAATTTTAGCTCGTTTCCTGTGAGCTTTTCGTGATTTGTCTGTAGTGTGTTGGACAAATTTGTCCTGTTGCTCTGAGAAAATAAACATAATGAGAAATGAATGAGGCCTCTTTAATGGGAACTCGTAAACGGGCATCAGTTTCCCTCTCATCTCTGCTATCTACAGGTTACAGCTCAATCTGATAGAACACCAGCATTATAATGGAAACCACATGACCACACGCTAAATAAAGAGCCAATCAAGCCTTAATCATCAGCATTTAAAAGACAATTAGTACTGGATCTTATCATAAGCTCTCCATAAACGGAGTTATCTTAGTGTCTACCATTAAGTCAACTCCTCTTTTATGAACAACTCAGCATGCTTACACCTATCAGACCGCTGTTGCTGAAACCTTGACATCCTCTGCTGGTGGTCCATCACTCTTGCGGATTTAGGAAGGAAAAAACAGCTCTCTCAATTAAACCCTAGACTTTACTCAAGGATTTACCTTAAAACATACATCTGAGCAGGCAAATCAAGGTATTTAAGGGGGATTCTTATGTTTGCACCCATGTTTGAGCTGCTTTTACATTAAAAGTGAACTGTAGCAGAGTTCACATGAACCGTACTCCAGACCTCCCACCCCCAAAACGAAGACAGCGTTCACACTATCCAAACAAACCAAACTCTGACATCAAATGAACCCGGGTGCGCACCAAAAGTGAAAAGCCCCCTAGGATTAATGGGAAATTACAGACAGTTATATTAGAACAGGACTGTTCCTGTCCAGCAGAATCAATTCAGCGAATAAAACAATTGCCAGAGGCTATGAATTAACTCAGCAGGGAGTTCCATCAGTGGGGTTGTTAATGTTTACCAGCTCCTTCAGCCAGACTGACGATTACTGGCATGAAGTCAATTTAGCTTTGCACTTTGGCCAAGAACTATATATATGTACAGTTGAAGTCAGAATTATTAGCCCTCATGAATTACTAACCCATAACTATTTTCCCCTAATTTCTGTTTAATGGGGTACAAATATGTTTTTCAACATAATAGTAAACACAACATAAAAGTTTTATAACTAATTCTCTAACAGCTGATTTCTCTTATCTCTGCCATGATGAAATATCTAGATATTTTCAAGACACTAGTATTCAGCTTAAAATGAGATTTAAAGGCTTACCTAGGCGAGTTACAGTAATTAGGCAAGTCACTAGCTATGTTTCCATCCAAGGAGACAAATTAAATGTATGCAGAAAACTGGAATATCGCATAAAAGACGTGCGAATAAAGCTATCCAAGGAATCAAAAAGAACAAACTCGTCACTTCTTGATTAACTGGTACCAAATATCAAAAATAAAAATGGAATTTGCTGTGGTAGGAGAAGCTGCGTAAATCTTTTCTTTATTTAGCAAATGACTTGCACCTCAGAAGACAAATGCTGACACGCAATGAAAGCAAGGTGGCGTGATGCTGCGTTCACACCAGATATATATACAGTTGAAGTCAGAATTATTAGCCCCCTTCAAAAATTTTTCTTCTTTTTAAAATATTTTCCAAATGATGTTTAACAGAGCAAGGACATTTTCACAGTATGTCTGATAATATTTTTTCTTCTGGAAAAAGTCTTATTTGTTTTATTTCGGCTAGATAAAAAGCAGTTTTAAATTTTTTAAACACCATTTTATGGACAAAATTATTAGCCCCTTTAATCTATATTTTTTCTCGATAGTCTACAGAACAAACCACTGTTATACAATAACTTGCCTAATTACCCTAACCTGCCAAGTTATTAACCTAGTTAAGCCTTTAAATGTCACTTTAAGCTGTATAGAAGTGTCTTGAAAAATATCTAGTCAAATATTATTTACTTTCATCATGGCAAAGATAAAATAAAGCAGTTATAAGAAATTAGTTTAATAAAACTATCATGCTTAGAAATGTGTTGAAAAAATCTCTCCGTTAAACAGAAATTGGGGAAAAAATAAACAAGCGGTCTAATAATTCAGGGGGGCTAATAATTCTGACTTCAACTGTATACTTTTTTGAGGTAAAAAATATTTAAAAGGGGGGCCCTTGGATTTGCTATAGCCCCAGGACCCAATGTAGTCTTAATCCGGCCCTGCAAACATGCGAATCTCGCGGTAAACTCCTTGCTCTGTTAAACATCGTTTGGGAAATACTTGAAAAAATAAATCGAAATTCACAGGAGGGCTCATCATTTTGACTTCAACTGTATGTATGTGTTATTTAATTATGTTTTAATTAAATAAAGACGGCGAAGCTGTGGCGCAGTGGGTAGCGCTGTTGCCTTACAGCAAGAAGGCCGCTGGTTTGAGCCTTGGCTGGGACAATAGGGGTTTCTGTGAGGAGTTTGCATGTTCTCCCCGTGTTCGCGTGGGTTTCCTTCGGGTGCTCCGGTCTCCCACACAAGTCCAAAGACATGCGGTACTGGTGAATTGGGTAGGGTAAAATTGTCCATAGTGTATGAGTGTGAATGAGTGTGTATGGATGTTTTCCAGAGATGGGTTGCAGCTGTAAGGGCATCAGCTGCATAAAACATGCTGGATAAGTTGGCAGTTTATTCCGCGATGGCGACCCCAGATTAATAAAGGGACTAAGCCGAAAAGAAAATGAATGAATGAATGAAATAAAGAGACAATTATTTAGCAATATTTTATGTTGCAGTAACATTTATAGTCTTACATTTATAACCGGCCTTTAAAGGTTAGTGAAACTCAGTAAAAATGAGCTTGACAGCCCTGTGTATTTGCTGATCTGATGCGCTAAACATTAAGGAGAAGGTGTGAACTTTGTATTTGTGGTTAAAAAGATGAAAGACAGATGAAAGAGTGGCTTCTGTTTTAATTAACATCACAGAGACAATGTTTGAATCAGATTTCCTTCCTCACTCTCCGTTTAATAACTTCCTCTGTCTGAATCTTTGTATGCTGTTAAAAGTACAAGTTTAATAAGCTGTTAATGACAGAAGTGAGCTGCTGACTGAAGTACACGTCTGAGCAGAACCTCCTCCTCAAAGACAAAACACAACACGCAGCCAACCAATGAGCTTTCAGGAATTCTCACACATTTGAATCTGTCATGGAACTCTAGACATGCGAGATATCTGGTAAACAGAAAACTGTAACTAAAGTAACTACAAATTAATAGCTGAGGAATTCAAGATTTCTGCAAACTTCTTGCATGTTCTGCAACATTTAAACACGGCTCTGCTTTATTTTATTTAAGCTGCTTTATTTGTAAAACTTTTTTTAACAACTCTCAGGGGCAACACGGTGACTCAGTGGTTAGCATTGTCACCTCACAGCAAGAAGGTAGCTGTTTCGAGTCCTGGTTGGGTCAGTTGGCATTTCTGTGTGGAGTTTGCATGTTCTTCCCGTGTTCGCGTGGGTTTCCTCTGGTTTCCCCCACAGTCCAAACACATGCGGTACAGGTGAATTGAATGAACTAAATTGGCCGTAGCGTATAAGTGTGAATGAGTGTGTATCGGTGTTTTCCAGAGCTAGGTTGTGGCTAGAAAGTCATCTGCTGCATAAAAAATATGCTGGAATAGTTGGCGGTTCATTCTGCTGTGGTGACCTCTGATAAATCAGAGACTAAGCTGAAGGAAAATGAATGAATGACTGAAAATGTGCATTATTTGTCAGTGTTATTGTAATTTTAAGATTCCTAATTTAAGAATTTCTCAATGTTACATTCTGTTTTTGGGAATTGTGCACATTTGTTGAAGTAAAACCATAAACAAGTTGTATTTCAAATTTAAATCAAGCACTTTCAAGGACCTGTGTTTGTTTTTAAGTACTTTCCAGGCCTTGAATCCACATCTGAAAGTCAAGAACTTTCAAGAAGTGTGGGAACTCTTTATTTGGACTTGTTTCTACTGTATGTGTTTATTTTTGAGAAGTTTTTAAATTATTTCTAAGAGGAGCATGTGATATGATTGATCGCGGCTGGTTTCTCATCCGTAATCAGCAATAATCCAATCAGATTGATCCAAGCCTACAATAAACAAATGGATTTAACCCTACTGCCTAATCTTCGTTTTGGAAGAATCCCCCTTCCACCCCAGCTCCTCCTTTTCCTCCTTTACCAGGGGGAGCTTTTGAGACTTGCCTGATCTTGGACCCACTAACATGCTTATTGTCCTCGCGGGAGCCCTGAGCTCAATTATCTCCGAGCTCAGGGTTTTCTCCCAGGACAGCATGCCAAACCTGCTGATAGGGTCAAGCAAATATTTAAGTGTGAACTCTTGAAAATCTATAAAACAAAAACCACACACAATTCACTGCCATAATATGAATCACCAAGGACCACGGATTCAGCTAAAAATCAGCTCAGAAATTAACTGTGGGGGAGTAGATGAACAGGAAATTACAATTTTGGGGTGAACTATTCCTTTAAGGTGCCTTTCAGTCAGAAAATCCTGTTAGACATAGCATTAAAACCCCTCATGGACTTAAAAATTCCAGAGCAGCACATCATGTGCTTAAACAGTTTAAAGCAATTACGCAAAACTATTCAATAATTACTACAGATTTCACACATTCCAGTATTAATGGGGTTTTTAGTCTTACTAGAGGTCCCATTTTTTGCTTTAGCTTAATTACTGTAAACTGGATTTTCCAATTTAGTGTACGGGAGAGTAATGGTAGATTGTTTTCCATTGTATTCATGTAACACATCTCCTGAGCGTAATTTAGTTCATTAAGAATGTGTGAATGTATTGCACAACTGAAAGCATGCGCCGAGACGTGCTGAAACGTGGTCATATGAACACAACAACACATGCGTAACAGTTTGTCCACTCATACTGATGAAGACAAAATGTTTTGCCTTCCTGTGATTTTTTTTCTTTTTCAAATATTTTCCAAATGATGTTAAACAGAGCAAAGAATTTTTCATAGTATTTCCTAGGATATTTTTTCTTCTGGAGAAAGTCTTATTTGTTTTATTTTGGCAATAATAAAAGCTCTAACTGAATGTTAAAACAGCTATCATAACATTATTTAACAATATGAGGCTCTTTTGGATTGTCGGAAGCTGTAGAAATTAAAAATGTAAAACAGGACCATTGTTTTTGTTTACATGCCCCAAAATGTTCTATACAATGACTTGCAAAATTACCCTAATTAAACTAGTTGCGCTTTTAAACGTCACTCTAGATACTACAGTAGGATCTTGAAAAATATATAGTTAAATAAGTATCAACATGGCAAAGATAAAATTAATCAGTTAATAGAAATGAGCAATAAAAACTGCTTATAAATGTATTGATAAACATCTTCTTTCCCTTATACAGAAATTGGGGTAAAAAAATAAACAAGGGGCTAATAATTCAGGAGGACTTAACATTTACTAGTTCCAATCTTGTTAACTGAGCGCCGGAGTGTAGGTTTCTGAGGTGTTAGCATGGTCGTTTGTCTTACCTGATTTGCTCTTGACCCTCTTGGATGACTGTTTCTTCTTAATATACTTTGCGGCGTCCTGTTGCAGAGGTGCTTCCTCATCCTGCTCAATTATTGGCTCAGGGATGGTCTCACAAGCAGCTGCAGAACAACATACAAAAACTTAGCATTAATACGAATACTGTAGTTAATATAATTTGGTATTCCACTTTATAGTTAGTTGAATCCCATATTATTCAAATATTATTATAATGTCAATGTTGTGATATATAATTAATTAGGGCACCAATTATGAAAATCATCTTTTGAAAGCTGTTTGGACAGAGCTGTGTGTACCTACAGTGTGTCCACAGTCATATTGGAGTGATAAATGCACAAAAGTTTTTTTTTTTATGTCCTGACTTTAAAGTAGGATCCAAAACCCATCCATTTTGATGCCCACTGCAACATGATGTTGGAGAGCGGTCTCCCCACCCACCGAATTGATTGACAGAGTGTGTGTGTGTGTGTGTGTGTGTGTGTGTGTGTGTGTGTGTGTGTGTGTGTGTGTGTGTGTGTGTGTGTGTGTGTGTCCTAGTATGTGCATGAACTTTGTAACGACATTGTGTGTGACTCAATGTTGCAGAAAGGCTTGAATTAACTCCACAACAAATACATCAAATAATCATTGGGAAAGTTCTTACTGTAGTATTTTTCACAGACGCTACATGAGATCTGCTTCCTTCATGTCTGTACTGTTTATCTGACGCAGCAGGAGACGGAGACACTCTAACAGGCACGTGGGAACGGTGGGCAGGGAGAACTAGCTCATTTGCATTGAACGCACAGGCAACAAAAACAGCTACAAGGTGCTGAGAGCTGAATATATAAGGTATAATAAGCAATCTTATGGGTGTTTTGAGCTGAAACTTTACAGACACATTCTGGAGACACAAAACACTTATTTTAAATTATTTTAAAAAGGGGTAAAATAGGTGCCCATTAAAATAAAAAGTTACAATTATTTAATGGACCAGAAAAGTAGGGATTTCTAAATTTACTTTTACTTGTATTTCATTGCAGACAGTAAAACAAATATTATTTAATGTGTTTCTCATGATTTTTGTTTTTCTAAATTAACATATATTGCAATTTTGGTTGTTGCAACACATTTCAAAAAAAGTTGGAACAGTAAAGCATTTACCACTTTGTAATGTTGTCATTCTTTTTCACAGCACTTAAAATACGTTTAGAGACTGAATACATCAAGTGATGAAGGGTTTCAGGTGCCATTCTTCCTCCAAACAAGTCTTAAAGTAAACAACGGTGCGGGGTCTACATTGTCGCATTTTGACCTTCAAAATGCGCCCCACATTCTACATTGGAAACAGGTCAGGACTGCAGGCAGGCCAGTCAAATACACTTGTTTCCTCCTAAAGACTAGATCTTGGATGCTGCTTTTGTACCAAATCATAATTAGAATCACCTGTTGGCATCACCTGTTTCTAATCACATCATCATTTAACCAATTTACCTGATTACTAGCCCTAAACTGCTCGCGTCCCATTTATTTTTGGAATGCATTGCAGGTCCGAATGACAGGAAAAGATGTTTATTTAAAAATGACATGAAGCTGACCAGACAAACATGAAATATTTTGTCTGCATATTGTCTGCAATGAAATACAGGTCAAAGTAAATTTAGAAAGCAATACTTTTTTTTTTTTTTTTTTTTTGCGTTTTTCCATACTGTCCCAACTTTGTCTGATTTGGGGTTATACATAGAAAATAGAAGGGAACCAAGAACAGATCCTAAGGTACTCCAGTGAGCAGATGATACAATTTGGATACCTTCATAAGAATATATGAGCTTTGGATACATTCTGCAAACTGAACGGCTGTGTTACCAAATCTATGAGCCACAAACATTGCTCGGAACTGAAAAGCACTATTTACACAGTTAATAAAACATAACACTGTAGTAAAAACTTAAACTGTCCTCTTTCCCAAATTTCCGCAAACTGTTGGCATGTCAGAGTGCACCTGCTGGACTCCATCAGACACTTTTGACACTCAGTGCTGAAGATCAGCCAGAATTTAGAGCTTTGAAGGGACTGAATCAGCCTCTTATACAGTACGTGGCCCTGTCCAGCTTCACAATTGTTTCTTTTTTCACACTGCATATCCCAAATAAACAAATCCAGTGTGACTGCTGACTTTCCTCAGGCAAGATTATCGTAATCCTCCTCTAATATTTACACAGGCTGTTCATCTAGGAGTGATATTTCAGATCAGAGACGGAGGTCTAATAACACAGGTATCTGTGCAGTTGAACTGTGCTCCACACATAACTTGTAATGTTTCCACATGTTACAAAAACAAAACCTGATCTCTGCCGACAAGTCTCTCAATAGCGTGTGGTATCAGGCTGTCACCGACTGAGGTTTCATTTATTGTTTCAGTTCTTGAGAGGTGGAAAACACATTAAAGTGGACTTAGAGTCCGTTCACACAACATGATTTTCAGGTCTGAAAACACAAAATGTACTGCACTGGCCTTTTGGTTGACTTTAGAAAAAAGCAGTGCACTGCACTTTTATGTTGTTACATAAGCTTGTGTATATGGACAACACAAATGTTTACGAGTATATCAAGTTTACTTTTTCAACTTCAAGTGATATGGTTAAAACACGAGGCACATAAACAACACACAAAATGCTCAGTGCCATTAGAAAACAACGTTTTCTGACTGAACTAAAACTCTGTCATTTAAAAGTGTATATTTTATTCTAACATGGTCATTTCTGTACAATTACGAGACAAAGAGTTTTAAGTATTTCTACCTTGAATTGTCAGATTCGCTGCATACATGTCAGCATGTGATGCTTCATCCTGTGCTTTTGCATACACATTACCTGACAAAAGCCTTATCACCAATCCAAGTTTTAACTTCACTTCTATTTGATCATTTGGTCTCACCTGTCCAACTTCTCGTTGACGCAAATTTTTAATCAGCCAATGCCTAATACATTTAGGCATGTAAACATGGTCAAGACGATCTGCTGCAGTTCAAACCAAGCATCAGAATGGGGAAGAAAGGTGATTTAAGTGACTTTGAACGTGGCATGGTTGTTGGTGTAAGATGGGCTGGTCTGAGTATTTCAGAAACTGCTGATCTACTGGGATTTTCACGCACAACTATCTCTATCTAGGGTTTACACAGAATGGTCAGGAAAAAAAGAAAATATCCAGTTCTGTGGGCCAAATACTTTGTTGATTTCAGAGGTCAGAGGAGAATGGCCAGACTGGTTCCAGCTGATAGAAAGGCAACAGTAACTCAAATAACCACTCGTTACAAACGAGGTCTGCAGAAGAGACATGTCATGAAGGAGTTCACTGTACTCAAATGGCCTCCACAGTCACCAGAACTCAATCCAATAGAGCACCTTTTGGATGTGGTGGAATGGAAGATTTGCATCATGGATGTGCAGCCGACAAATCTGCAGCAACTGCATGATGCAATCAGGTATATATGGACCAAAATCTCTGAGGAATATTTGAATTACCTTGTTAAATATATGCCACGAAGGATTGAGGCAGTTCAGAGGGCAATAGGGGGTCCTACCCGGTACCAGTAAGGTGTACCTAATAAAGTGGCCGGTGAGTGTGTGTATATACAGTATATAACGGCTAGATCAGTGTTTAATTATTTAACCGAATGGCAACAAAAAACCCAATAAACAACCCTTGTGGTGACTTAACTTCCAGAAGAGGTCAGGAAACTGTAGTGAGTGCTGAAAGCAGGTAAGACTATGTTAATGTGCAATGTTCCACAGCACTCAGCAGTTCTCTGCTAAAGTCTAACGTGTGACGCTCCTATCAACAACTAAGTTGCTGTTTCTCCTAGACGTTTCCACTTCACATTAACAGCATTTACAGCTGGTCATGGCCCCGGCAGCACAGAGACCTGCTGAAATGACTGGCTGTATTGCCGTCAATACAAATCAAAAAGAGTCCTAAGTCACTAAACAGATTTCTTTTTCCTTTTTACAGGAAGTTGTGGAATATTTAGTCAATTGCTAACTAAGAGGGGCTGCTTACATAAAATTGCATGCCGCATTTTAGCATTTTAAAAGGAACATGTTTCTTAAAACAATATTAAAATATTCATAATTATGTCATATTAAAATTGATTTTATAATTGAACACAATATTAAAATTACAAAAACAGAACAGAAAAAAGTGTTTCTTCTTCATTACAACATAATTTGTGAAACTCATTATCATCTATTACACATGCTTTAGCTGTGAAGACCACAGGGTTCTATTTGTGGCCCATTATATTTATATATATATATATATATATATATATATATATATATATATATATATATATATATATATATATATATATATATATATATATATATATATATATATATATATATATATTTATATATATATATATATATATATATATATATATATATATATATATATATATATATATATATATATATATATATATATATATATATAATTACTTTATCATATTTTGAGCATAATAATAATACAACAACGACTCAAAATAATACAATAAGACAGCTGCTAAAATAAGAAATCTTCATAGCCGGTAGATAGCTCTCTGCAACTCACACATCGTTTCACCAAGTTAAATTCAAGACTTTTTTAAGACATTTTTAAGACCATTTTAAATGCTGAAAAATTTTTCAAATGGCCCAGAAGGAACATTTTTATTTTATAAAAGAAAAAAATAATTAATAATAATAATAATTATTATATATATATATATATATATATATATATATATATATATATATATATATATATATATATATATATATATATATATATATATATATATATATAATAATTGTATACATTTAATAATACAATAATTTTTGACCACACTTCTTATTATTGTTTATTTATTTGTTTGCTGGAAATTAAACTGAATTTAGAAATAGTTTTGAAACAAACTAACAAACTTGCACTTAAACTAAATTAAATATGCAGGCTAATGGATGCCTTCAGGGGAGTGAGTTTCCACCATTTCCTGAATTCACCAAAGTAAAGGAGTAAGGAGTGAAGTAACGTAAAGGGAAAGTAAAGAGGCCAAATGGAGGAGGCTCGTTCTTTATCCTCGGGCTGCAGAGGGTCTGTTTAACTGTTTTCTTGCTAGTGAAGCAGTCAGTTTTTTCGCTTCTTCTTTTTTTCCACAAAGTCCGCCATGTAAAAAGCAAATGCGTCATGGCGCTACGCAACTGACTCTTAAAGGGAAAGTGAGATGAAGCTCTGATTGATTTAATGTATATTATGTTCAAAACACACTCATAACTCAGTAAGGTAATAAGCACAACCCTGTTAGACAGTGCACGAGGGCACTAACTGTATTTTTCCATCCTAAAAATAGCAAAAGTGGATTCGGAAACAGCCTTAATGCTTTTGCGCCATGCAGTTTAGATCATCTAGATCGTTAAAATAGAGTAATAGGTCGCTCCAGATAAGAATCGATGTCTGCTAAAAGGAAAAAAGCAACTTCTGATCACGTTGAGCATTTGATTTATAATATTGATTATGTAAAGAGTGAAAAGAAACCTTCCACAAAACTCCTTTTAAACAAATCTAAAAATATGGCTCCCTTTTTTAATCATCTTTCCACGAACGGAACTGTGACCTCTGATGGTACATTCATAAAAAAAATCTCAAGAACAGAAAAATGAAAGACCCTTTTGCTATGAGATCTCCGAATGTTGAAACATTAGCTCGGAGGCAGGTGCTCAGGGAGTGCAGCGTGATGTCATCACTTTAAGGCCAGGTCAGGTGAGGGAGAACAGGGAAGGCAGACAGGAAGACACAAATCAGGCCGATAAAACCGCCAGGCCACAAGTGTGCGTACGAGACGGTGTCAAGAGTTTGATTTTAAACGTGAAGGACTGGAGGAACATGTCCTGCAGCCATATTTCATCAGGCAAAAGCAATTTTCAGCAGGATTCTCCGAGATTAGTCGCTCATTCTCCTCCTCATGACTGGCAGTGGACCAAACGCTGTTCGCTCAGACATTCAGCCATCTGAGGGGAGGATAATATCTCCACACCCAGTGTCCAAACACCAGCGAGAGAGAGAGACGGTCCGAGACATCAGGGAGGACAGGCGTCTGATAGCACAATCCATAGAGTTAATCATTCACACATTCCACACGGATCTGTGGCGTTTTATGTGTCCTCTGAAGATTAAAGCTCTTCTTTCTATCCCTGCACGTCACATGAGTGTAACATGAGAATGTAAGCGGAGTCTTCACATGTAGTCTACTACCAAAAAGAGACACAAGTGCTGATTTTGACTTGATTTTCTTCAGGAAACATAATGGACAGGCATGCTTTGTTGACGTGTAGCTGTTATTTAATTAAAACTAAGCCGAAGAAACTTAAATTATAGTAAATAAATTAAAATTAATTTTAAATAAAATTTAGTTTGACTTGTAGTCGTCTATCTTTTTAAAAGTCAGTTATACAAAAGCTAAAATGTCGAAGAAATGAAAGTTTTCTCATCATTTACTTAAAGGTGCAGTAGGTGATCTGCCAGAATGCTAGGAGGTGTTGTGGCCCTTTAAAGGTAAAAAACAGTAGTTGCAGGGCTCGAAATTGTTTCAGTTGTTTTCGAAATTGTTTTCGAAAAGGGCTCATATGCCCCAGAAATTTTATCTATGCGACCTTAAAATATATTTGGGAGTATTTGTGCGAGTGCATAACATTGTTGTGTTTGACCAGTTTTTACTGCAAAATGTTCACCACATGCTCGGATTTGGGAGACATACACGCAGAATGCATCTTTGCACTTGAAACGCAGTGCTCAGGGATGGTTTAAAACAGTTGTCATGTCAACTTGCTGCAGTAAACAAAGCCAAGTCCGTAATGCTTGCCCCGCCTTTGCGCTCTTCTTATTGGCACACTGCTCTAGCACTGAAATATCAGCTGTCAATCACTCAGTCAGCGCCTTCTGGCTTGGGATGACAGGGAGAGCTACAACCGTGAAAATGTAAAGCGCTGAAGATGAGAATGAAGATAACACTGACAGATTTTGTTTGAGAAACCATGGCATCTAAAGTTACAAATAATGATACATCTTACTAGTGATCATGTGCTGAATGTTAATCCACCATCTACACTTTTCCAAGAGTGGATAAAAGACTTCCATTAGCTTCAAGTCCGCTATGAAAAGTCTGTGGGATGGAATTTTCAGGTAACTGTTTGCAACATCTAGCACGAGAGCTTCTGTTTAATCCTTCATATAATCGCCAGATGCTGTCCGCCATGCAAGTGGCAGCTATATGTAAAATGTAACACCACGTACACCATCGCAAACGTGATTGCATTGAGTAAACTAACATCGCTACTCATGAAAAGACCAGTATTTCTATAAACATGACGTATGCATATAATAAGGTGCAGTATATGTCAAAAGCATCAATGCAATATCAGACAGCACCCGTGAGAACAGCATAGTTAGGGCCTACTCACACTATGCCATCTGTACCGTGCCCAGGCCCGTTTCTCGGATCGTTTGAGAAGTGTGAGTGCGCTGAATCGGGCTCAAGCACGGTTCACTTGGCTGGCCCTGGCCCGGTTGAAAGAGGTGTGCCTGAGCGCGGTTCACTTTGGCTTTGGTGCGGTACGCTTGTGTGTGAGTGCAAAACGCGCCAAAGCCCGAAACTGAAAGCGAAACGTGACTTTTAAGGGACTGTTTCATATGGATTTATTAATCATTCTTACTGTTCAGTGAACGCAAACTGCCGTCGTTTATTTAAGACGCAAACTCCTCACTTAACGACAGCTGCGCGCCTTCTGCAGACCTCCTCATTCCTGCAGCACGAAAGCTTTATGATTGTTTATGAGCGCCAAAAGTGGCGGGTCTGTACGGCGA
This sequence comes from Danio rerio, assembly GCF_052040795.2. Lineage (NCBI taxonomy): Eukaryota > Metazoa > Chordata > Actinopteri > Cypriniformes > Danionidae > Danio > Danio rerio. Next base: position 7,353,404 of record NC_141036.1, on the reverse strand, counting down.
AATATCTGACTGCGTGTCCCCGCATCCCTAAGGACTGTTTGGCGAAATATTTGACGGCATATCAAACAACTGAAACGATATAACTAGAGAAATCTCCACTGTGCTGCTGAGTGAGAGAGCGCTTCTCACTGAACAGCCCAGCAGCGATGACGTAAGCGTGCCAAAGCCCGATTGTGGTGTGAGTGCGGGCCGTCGGGGGAGACGGGAGGGGGGACAAGCGTGCTTTGGCCCGGTTCGAGGCAAATGTACCTAGTGTGAGTACGGCCTTATATCATTACCAGATTTACTGATGTCAAGCAGTGCGTACAGGTCCGGTGAGCGCTCCGTGTATCTTTTAGTCACTCAGTTATTTTATAAAAATTTATTTTCTTGTGGTAACGGGATTTTTTTGAGACATATTGTCCTCACTCTTGCATATATATTTTTTTGCTTCTTAGTTTGATTACTGTTGATTTCAAATGCAATAAATATGTTTGTATAACACTTGTAGTAACGGTGCTCATAATTGGTGGGTGCGACTAAATTTTGGCTGATGCACCTACATTTTTAAAGTTAGAAGCACCGGTGCTACCAAGCAAAAGGGTTAATTTCGAGCCCTGAATTATTTTCATTAATTTATTTTTCCATTTTTTATGACAGACCAAATTTTGAAGGCAATGTGACTGACACAACATAAGGCCAAATTTATTTTTCAATGTGCGAAAGGTTTCTGTCTCAGTGTTGAATGAAGTTTACCCCTTCAAAACAAAATGCTGGGTTACACATAATTCCTTCAAGTAGTCCTAACACATATCGTTTAAGTTAACTTGATTGTACTTACAAATTTAAGTGGATTGAGCATTAAATAATTTAGTTGAATTAGAATTGTGTTGATTGAGCGCATTTTAAATAAGTAGTTTGAGCAAGCAACAAAAGCATATTGTGCCTAGTGAAGGCATTTAAACATATTGGCTTGAGGTTTTCAATAAAGATCCTCTTTTTTTGCATTGCAAACTGAGATGTTTCTAACCTGGCATCATGACAGCAGTAGGCACATTGGCCTCTGAGGAGAGAGAGAGACGGCCACCCTTGCCCAAGCGGTCACACAGCAGCATTATGTGTTTCTTCAGCCGGGACGTGTCTTTCGGGATGGTTAGCGGGCCCGTGCTCAAGCTGATAGCCTGATCCTTGGGGCTGCGTGACAGACACGTTTTTAAGAGGTGAGAGACGGCTGCATCCACGCTCTCTTCCCACCCCTGCAAAACACACAACATGTTCAATTGAATTCAAGTTTACTTGTGTAGCGCTTTTCACAATAATTACTCATTCAAAAGGTGCACATTAATGCATTACACTCAAAGCCAGAAGTGTTAAGGTTATTAGTCACCATACCTTTATTGGTTACTTATAACTTTAATAGCTAGTAACTAATTAGCTAATAGCCAGTATCAGCTAATAACTAATTAACTAGTAACTAATAGCTTTAAACAGGTAAGGTTATTATATAAACATAGTTAACCTGCAGTTATATATATATAATATACATATATATAATATATATATATATATATATATATATATACAGCTTCCCATTCAAAACATTCAGTCATTGTTGTTGTTGTTTTTAATAGCGGATTATAACTGAACCAAATGTATTAAAAGGTAAGTGAATTATAACAGCGCAAACTTTTCTGTAACTGTATAGTGCTGTGCGTTATTTGTTAAACCTTTTGAGGTTACGTGCTGACTGACTGACAGGTGCGTGAAGCATAAGGCCAGCAAACACGACGTAACTTTCAGTTAAGATGAACACAGTATCCATAATTATACTTTATTTATAGATAAAGGTCTATGGCTCTGCATATAATGACTTTATCTTGCTGGAGTTTATAGCCGTTTCACTTTACTTCAGGACGCATTAATGCCTCTCTGTAGGTCTACTGGAGACATTCATATATATTCCTAAAAAATTTAATAAATGTTGGAGACATACTTACTACACAAACAGCAGCGTTTATTTGAGAGAAAAAGATTGTTCAGACTCAGATAATAAATAAAACGAAAATAATTAACGATTTCTTGTGTGGCAAAGTAACAATTTATCCGTGGAGCGATATCAGTCCGTGGCTAAGGGGGTTAAGTACCACTGTTGTAGACTATTGTTAGGTGACTAATAATATTAAATAATAAAAAAATTAAAAACTGCTTTTATTCTAGCCGAAATAAAAGAAATAAGACTTTCTTAAGCAGAAAAAATATTATAGGAATTACTGTGAAAATTCCCTTGCTCTATTAAACATCATTTGGGAAATATTTAAAAAAGAAAAGAAAAGAAAAAAAACACAGGAAGGCTAAGTCTTTGATAGTCTTTGATATAAGGTCACAAGCCTCACAAAAAGAAGAATCAATAAGCTGAAACTGAATAAAAACGTTCCTGCTGGAGAAAATCTGGATCTGCAAGGAAGTGTGAAGTTTATGATTTCCACACTTTATTTCGCCGCTCTAACTAATGTCAAGAGTACAAAGCAACAGAACAAAATGTTTCAAACAAAATTCAAACTTTAATAGTAGCCTCTTATGTTTATACAAGTATATGTACCTTAGTCTTTTGCCTTATTTAGTTTTAATACTTTCGCATCTTTTGTTTTGTATCTGATGTTTTTATTCCCCGAGCCACAAACGCTCCCTCCCATCCACCATTTTTCTAGCCACATCTAAAACTTGATCTACATACAAACAAGCTATAAACTTTTAAGTGGAATTTCTGTGTGAGTACACACTTCTTTTTTTGCATGAGCTATCGAGTAGGTTTTGCCACATGCCTCATGGATGGAAAGTTACTCCCCATGAACAGAGATTTTTATGTGTGTGTGTGTGTGTGTGTGTGTGTGTACGTATGTGTGTGTGTACCGCAAAAAGTGCTTTTCTTAGTTCGAGTTTTTGGCATGTTTCTAGTGCAAATATCTAAAAATTCTTAAATCAAGAAGCATTTTCTGGAAAAGTAAAAAATATTGTCTTGTTTTCAGAAATATTATGTCAAAATAAGTGAGTTTTTCCATAAAGGTGCTGTATGTAAGCCTTTGACTCTTCTAAAGCATAAAAATACTACAATTTGTTTGCAGATATTTCAGAAACATGTTTAGTGAACATTCTTGTTTATCTGAAAAAGGCAATGCTATAGTCAGATATTCTGCGTTGAAAATAACTGTTTTGTGCCAGAACGCCTGTCTTTGTTTCGGTTCTTTTAACTCGCCCACTGCCAGTTTAGCCAATTAACTTTTTTAAACTTGGGGGCTCGTCCGGGATGGGAATGAGGTTTAGGGCTCATATACAAAGAATCATAGAGGGTTTCCGAACCGTCAGGGTTACATATGTTTTAATACATTTATAACGGCGTTCATGTTTTACCATCTTCCTTTTAAAAAAAAATCTATTATTTAAAACCCTGCTAAATTTCGTTATCTATCATACTTTCACATCTGTCAATGACACTCGAATAGCCTGTCAGAAAAATCTAGTTACTGGGAATGAGTTTTCTACAGTGACTGGTATTGTTTTTGTGTGTTTATTCATAGATGAATATGGCCACGGTGTGAATACACAGTACAGTTACGAGCTTATTGCCACACTATGAGCCCTATCATACACCCGGCGCAATGTGGCGCAAGACGCGGTGCAGTAGTCTTTTGGTAGTTTCAGCTTGGCGCAAGAGTCGTTTTGAGGCGTTGCGCTACGCTGTTTAAATAGCAAATGCATTAGCGCTCATTTGTGCATCCATAGGCGTTCTGGTCTAAAAAGGAAGGCGTTCTGAGGCGGACCACTGGCGCGTTGCTATTTTGAGAAACTATAATAGATTTTTCATTAGACCAAAACTAACCCGGTCTAAACTCCAGCGCAGAGTTGCGCCTCGCTTACGCACTGCTTAATACGCACAAGAGAGCAATAGGCAAATATCTTTACATATGAAAAAATTTAAATATTAAGGATATATTTAGGATATAATAAGAATAGATATAGGATATAAATATAAAGGATCAAAATATTACAAAACATATTATTTTCTAGCCTACATAAATATGAAAAACCACTGCTTTTATGTCTTCTTCATCTCGGGAGGCTTTTTCAGTTCATTCATAACAATTTGCTTTCGTATAATGTTATTATTATTAGCAGTATTATTTATTATATCCATATTTATATTTGTTTTATTAAAAACAAGCTTAGATTTGATCACCTGTCAGGTTTTAGACCATATGGGGCACAGCATGTGTTTTAGGATATAACTCTGTTATTATTAACTGTTGTTATTTCGTATAATAACTGTTATTATTATTCATTTATTCGTTTGCTGGAAATTAGAACTGAATTTAGAAATAGTTTTGAAACGAATATTTGCGCTTAACAAACGAAATTAATTATTTATAGACTAATTTATGTCTGTGCGTAAAGGTTTCCCTATCCAAGAGCAAACGTGAAAGTAGTTCCATTATCTCTCATTGTCACGCAGTAGATGCTCTGTTTAACAGTTTTCTGTTAAAAAACTGTCAACTGTTAACTGTTTGCTGGTGAAATGCTCATTTTTTCCACTTAGACTTACCTTCGTCCTGTAAATAGCGAATGCGCTCTTGGCGCGACGCAGCTGACTCTTAAAGGGAATGGGAGATGAGACTCTAATTGGTTTATTCTCAAAACACACCTATAACTCATTAAGAAAATGAACTCAACCCTTTTAGACTATGCTCCACAGCGCAAGGCAGATTTCAGGTCCTTAAATTTGCAAAAACGCATCGTGGCACGCCCTGAAAGCGTTTGCGCCATGCGTTTTGCGCTCTGCGCATGGACCGTCAAAATAGAGCCCTATATCGTTATGATAACATGATATCACTGCCTTCTGTGATTTCCTGAAGAAAAATAATGTCAAAATACCGAATAATACCAGATACCAAAAAAATAATTCTGAAATAACTACAGCAGTTGACGTTGTCGATCTCATATGAAGTAAGAGCTTGCGACAACATATGATGACGTGTGTTGGTGTTGTAGTGCTGTCCCATTTCTTAGGGGTAAATTTGAAGCCCTTCCCCTTCACACTCTGTTTCAAGGGCCAAGTGGAAGCGGTAAAGGTAAAAAAAAATTGAACTGGAATTCAATTTGGAGTCCAAATATCTAAACATTATTAAATCAAGAAGCATTTAAAATTGTGTCTTGTTTTAAGAAATAATGTGCCAAATTAAAGTGAGTCTTTCCTTAAAATCAGCTAAACAATCTGCCAATGGCGTAAGCAAAATAATCTTATGTCAAAAGGAAAAGCCAGATTATTTCACTTACCCCATTGGCAGATTATTCATCTTGTTTTAAGGAAAAACTAAATAATTTTGGAATATTATTTTTTAAAACAACACAATATATTTAGCTTGTCAAGAAAATGCTTCTTGATTTAAGAATTTTTAGATATTTGGACTAGAAACAAGACAAAAACTCTACATAAGAAACCCATTTTTTGCAGTGTGTCTCTGTGTGTGTGTGCACGTCTTTAAGTCTGGCCTGCAGCATCTCCAGCCCACTCTTTTTTGCCGTCGGGCAGGCTGGAGAGGCTCTCAGATGGGACGGGGTGTTGACAGGCAGGTGGAATGTAGGGGCGACAGTGTCTCCATACAGACAGCCCTTAATGAGATCTAATAGCAGGTAATCAGCCTTGTTACTCTGATGACAGGGACGAGCCCTTTATTGACTGCAGGAGATAAAGGAGAAGCAGAGGCACAGAAAGAGGAAGACATTGATAAATCAGATAAAAGTCTCCAATGAAGGAAATTAGCGGATTACACCAGCCTGAGTAATAAAAGACGCTCGTGACTGCTGTGTATTTTGGCAAACGCACTCTCTAGCAATTACTGACAGAGATATCTAAATAGCGTCCTGCTGAACCTTCTCCAAATAAAAGAGTATTTTCTCATGTGCAGCCAGCTGAAGTCATTTAGCCCTCCTGTGAATTTCTTTTCAATTTTTTTCCCAAATTAGAGCAAGGAATTTTTCAGTAATTCTGATAATATTTTTTCTTCTGGAGACAGTCTTATTTGTTTTATTTCAGCAGTTTTTATTTAAAAAAACAACATTTTAAGGCCAATAATATTAGCCCTCTTAAGCAATTTTTTGATTGTCTACAGAACAAACCATTGTTATACAATGATTTGTCTAAGTAATTACCCTAAATAACCAAGTCAAATGTCTCCTTAAGCTGAATACTGGTATCTTGAAAATATCTAGTAAAATATTACTTACTGTCATCACAGCAAAGATAAGATAAATCAGTCATTAGAAATGAGTTATTAAAACTATTATGTTTAGAAAAATCTTCTCTCCATTAAACAGAAATTGGGAAAACAATAAAGAGGGGGGGCTAATAATTTAGGAGGTCTAATGGGGTATATGCCGAAGCATGCTAATAGGACTTTTAATTTGTCAGTAACCTGGGTTAAGCGCTTCCGGTGAATTGAATGCCAATACAAAATCCAGTGCATTTAAGGTCTGTTTTCTTTTAAAAACAGCGATCTCCACTAGCTGAGTGATATCCGATTTAAAGTGGGTCTCAGATTGTACAAGAAGCACTGCATTAAATTACATTTCCCCCGCCATATCTTTATAATGTGAGCATTTATTTTACCCCATTATATTCAATGGAGCTTCTGCGTTAGCCTGCCGATTCTGACGGGCGCGTGCAAGTAAACAGCTTTTTGTCTCGTTTTACGCTTGAGCAACTAAATAAATGCTAAAGTTTATTTAACTGAATGTATTTTAATGACATTACAACATCGATGCTGTATAAGGAACCGTATAAAATGGTAAAAAGTTCACAATAACAGGTCACCGGAAGTGTATCAGCATGGGAACTGCACTAGCTCGGCATATACCTGTGGTTATCAGGGGTTGGTTCTGTGGACGACTGCATCCATACATCTCTGCAATGACTCAAATCACTTATTAATAGAGTCATCTGGAATAGCAAAGAAAGTGTTCTTGCAGGACTCCCAGAGTTCATCAAGATTCTCTGGATTCATCCTTAATGCCTCCTCCTTCATCTTCATCCCTGACATGCTCAACAATGTTCATGTCTGGTGACTGGGCTGGGCATTCCTGGAGCACCTTGACCTTTTATGCTTTCAGGAACTTTGATGTTGAGAATTTGCCCTCTCCTGTGGTTTGTAATGTAATGGGCAGCACAAATGTCTTGATACCTCAGGCTGTTGATGTTGCCATCCACTCTGGAGATCTCTCACACGCCCCCATGCTGAATGTAACCCCAAACCATGATTTTTCCTTTACCATACTTGACTTATTTCTATGAATCTTGAGTCCATGCAGGTTCCAATAGGTCTCCTGCAGTATTTGTGATGATTGGGAAGCAGTTCAACAGATGATTCATCTAAAAAAAAAAAAATTGACCTTCTGCCACTTTTCCAAATGATCAACTTGATGTTATTAGTTGTTGCTTTTACAACTGGGATTGACGACAAGACTAGGTAGTCAGGTAGTGTGTGTGTTTGTGTGTATACAGAGACAGATGAATTGTGTAGATCTTGCTCAAAAAGTTTAATTGAGCTAACGTAATACTTATTTATTTATTTATTTATTTATTTATATAGTTCACAGAGAGGTCACACATTAAAAATCATTAAGTTATCTGGGTTTTTTTTTTTTTATCTCTGAAGGGATACCTGAGGATCTATTTATAGTATTAAACATTAAGTATAGTAGTATGGAACAATTTTGACAAATATTATTCTGTGAATCAATAACATTAAACCAATTTTTTTTTTATTTAATATTGTTAGTTTTTGGTTCATTGTTTTAATATGCTGTAAAAGATATCCGTAAATGAGCTGTTTTCCGTATTTTGTGATTCATGTTTTAATTTTCCCTTTAATTTACCTTTTTGAATTGCATTATGGGTGCTTGTTCTTTTTTTAACCTGGAAAAGTTCGAAAAAGTGACTTTCGTTAACATTTTTTAGTCATTTAAAGTGATATATTGTCCGGGTTGGGTTATATATATCGGTACAAAAACCTTGTAATATACTGAATTATTTCTTAATATATTATTTCTTATACGTTATATTATTTCAAACTACAAAAATCTCACTAAAAGTCACCTAGTTAAACTGTAGAGTTGAATTTGCAACATTAAAAGTCAACAGAGCAGAGATCAACATCCCTTAATGCAATTCACAACCATAAATAAACGGAAAACACTTGTGAATCAGTAATCAAAAGCAAAATACTTGAAAAAATAATTTTAGGCTGATTTTACATCACTGGTTTTTCAACAATTACTGAGCAAATACAATTCATTATATAATTAAAGAAGAAATAAACAGCATGCATCATGGATACTGAGAAAGGGGGCCCAAAACACATTTTGCATTTGGTCCAAGAATCTGGGGTAGACCCCAGACTATATACAGTGCATCCGGAAAGTATTGATAGCACATCACTTTTTCCACATTTTTTATGTTACAGTCTTATTCCAAAATAGATTAAAGTCATTTATTTACTCAAAATTCTACACACAATACCCCATAATGACAATGTGAAAAAAGTTTTTGGAAATTGTTGCAAATTTATTAAAAATAAAAAGCCTGAAAAATCACATGTGCATCAGTATTCACAGCCTTTGCTCAATACTTTGTTGATGCACCTTTGGCAGCAATTGCAGCCTCAATTCATTTTGAATATGATGCCACAAGCTTGGCACACCTGTCTTTGGGAATGTTTGCCCATTCCTCTTTGCAGTACCTCTCAAGCTCTATCAGGTTGGATGAGAAGCGACGGTGTACAGCCATTTTCAGATCTCTCCAGAGATGTTCAATAGGATTTAGTTCTGGGCTCTGGCTGGGCCACTCAAGGATATTCACCCAGTTGTTGTGAAGCCACTCCATTTATATTTCGGTGGTGGGCTTTAAGTCATTGTCCTGCTGGAAGATGAACTGTCGCCTCAGGCTGAGGTTAAGAGCACTCTGAAGCAGGTTTTCATTCAGGATGTCTCTGTACATTGCTGCATTCATCTTTCCCTCTATCCTGACCAGTCCTCCAGCTCCTGCTGCTGAAAAACTTGGTGGTATTAACCTGATGATAAGCGGTGTCTGTTTTTTTTTTCCAATCGTAACGCCTGGCATTCACTCCAAAGAGTTCAATTTTAGTCTCATCAGACCAGAGAGACCATGTTTCTTATGGTCTGAGAGTCATTCAGATGTCCTTTGGCAAATTCCAGGCGGGGAGTGGCTTCCGTCTGGACACTTTACCATACAGGCCTGATTGGTGGATTGCTGCACAGATGGTTGTCCTTCTGTAAGGCTCTCCTCTCTCCACAGAAGAACGCTGGAGTTCAGACAGAGTGACCATCGGGTTATTGATCACCTCTCTGACTCAACAGAATGTACCTGACCTCAATTTAGAGCTTCACGGCAAAGGCTGTGAAAATTTATGTACATGTGATTTAACAGGTTTTTTATTTTTAATAAATTTGAAAAAAAAAAAAAAACGTCATTATGGGGTGTTGTGTGTAGAATTTTGAGGAAATAAATTCATTTAATCCATTTTGGAATAAAGCTGTAACATAAAAAAATGTGGAAAAAGGGAAGTGCTATGAATACTTTCCACATGCACTGTACACTCTTAAAACAGATTCTCCACGACATCCAGACACTAGTGTCTAATGTCAGGTTTGTGTACATATGTGTGTGTTCTCTCACAAGCTGCGGTGTGTCCTGCAGCAGTGGCAGGAGGGTGGCCTCCAGGATGGTGGTCTGCTCGGAGTTCAGCCCCTGCCACAGAGACAGCAGCAGGATGAGGAGGTGAGTCGCGCTCCGTAAACGTGCAAACGCCTGGATCAAACGCTCACGGTTGTCCTCTGCTGCGTCTGCTAATGCTAGAACCTGAAAGAGACAAATACAGGGATGTCCAAGAGTGAAGTGAACAACCAGATGACATATTTTATATATTATAGCAACATGACTATATTCTTACAAGTATTAAAATTGACTAATTATCCTGGTAGCAAAGTTATTAATTTCTATATTTGTCAAAAGAGGACAAGCTCAAAAAGTTTCAGTCCCCATTTACACCTGTTTGCATCGTCCAATTAATACACATTGATATACACTCACAGGCCACTTTATTATGTATATCCCATGTTCAAAGTCCCTTAAATCATCTTTCTTCCCCATTCTGATGCTCGGTTTGAACTGCAGCAGATCGTCTTGATCATGTCAACATGCCTAAATGCACTGAGTTGCTGCCATGTGATTGGCTGATTAGAAAATTGCATTACGAGCAGTCGGATAGGTGTACCTAATAAAGTGGCCGGTGAGTGTATATGATATATATACTGTATATAGTCACATTTTGGTCTTGGTGTGGGGTAGACTGAGCCATTAGTGTGATGTTTAAAGTCATTTTATTGCAAGGTTCAATGAAAATAAGGAAATAAGGGCTACTAAAAGAGCTAAATTGCTCATTATAAACCAAGTAAGGCAAATGGCTAAAAATAAAAAGGTTTGAAAACACACAGCGCTCCACGATATCAGAAGATGGCGAAACAGTTTAACAATAGTGCTACTTACAGACACTCATTAAAAATAAATAAATCTTGAGTTCAGCCCGACACATCTTATTGACGGATTTACGCACATTGAGCCCAGAACTCACCTGTACAGTCAATCACGTTTTGCCTGAAAGCTCACACCACAGACCACAGAAAACACAAGGAAGCAGTGTTTGCCAGAGACATCTGCTTTTAAAGATCAGTGTGTATTGATAAAAAGGTCTGAACAGCCAATCTAAATAAGACTTTCAGTGAAGGAGCTTTTGTGAGTAAAAGTACAAGAGTTGATTGATGCCAGCTGAGCAAAAACAAAAGCACATTTAACACTGGAGAAAGAAAAGAGAGTGAGAGATGGAGGAACACTTTCTCACCCGCTGCACAAACTATCAGCACATCAGAGAAACATTCTACACCAAACTACAGAACATTTACCCACAATTCACTGAGTTAGACAATAAAACAGAGCTTCAATATTTACTAGGGGAAAAAAATGACTTTGTCCTTCTAGCGGCCCAATACATTAATGCCTGTTCCAAAAAGAGAGAGCAGACCAATAAAAACATCAGTGATGCGCCTGCAAAAACACACACACACACACACAAACACACACGTTTGTTTTTGTGAAAAGTGGGGACATTACATAGGTTTCCATTTATTTTATACTGTCCATACCGTATATTGTATTGCCCTCACCCCACCCCACCCCTAAACCCAACCATCACAGGAGACTGTGTGCAGCTTTACTCTCTGATTAAACTCATTCTGTAGGATTCATAAGGATTTTGAGAAATGAGGACGTCACCAATGTCCTCATATTTCACCTCCTTTTTGTAACACCTGTGTCATACCCATGTCATTATACAGATTTGTTTCCAGATAAGTCACAAAAACACGCAAACACACACACATGCACGCAAACACACACACACACACACACACACACAAACACATACACACACACCTAGATGATTATAAATGAATCATTGTAAATATACTGATTATTATTGTTTTTATTACTGTTTTATCCTAAAATGTTGATTGTTAAATGTACAGTCTATTCTGATCTACTTTTGTATTGATTTGTATGAATATGTTGAATAATAATATACTATATTGAATATTAATGTGATATATTGAATAATATGATATATTGTTGATATTTTATTTAATTATTATATATAAATATATTTTTTTATTTTACTACAACTATTTAATGTGTGTATGTTTTATATATATATATATATATATATGTATGTTACTTTTAATGTAAATTTTATAACTGATTTGGTAATACATTTGTAACATTTGTTATGCCAATAAAGCAATTATTGAATTGAATTGAATTGAATTGAGAGAGAGAGAGAGAGAGAGAGAGAGAGAGAGAAAGAGAGAGAGAGAGAGAGAGAGAGAGAGAGAGAGAGAGAGAGAGAGAGAGAGAGAGAGACTACTGCATGATGGAGAGAAAGTCTGGAATAAGCAAAGAAAACCTTAAGAAAAGATTGAAGTGTGTCAGTAGCTATGTTTCTATAGACCTATTTTATCATACTGCAGAGACGGGTGTCTCCTTGGATGAGCTCAATTTTATTGAGGGAAGGATTTCTATCCAAAAAATTTGTTTAGCACCAACTAAAAAAACAACAACTATTTACACAATAAAATGCAACTGAGTTAGTCCAATATGATTATATATATATATATATATATATATATATATATATATATATATATATATATATATATATAAAGTTGAAATAAATTTGTATTTTTATTTAACCTCAATCAAACTCAAAGGTCTGATAATATCATGTATGTCTATTATGTGTCATGCATTTTGAAGTTTTATTTGAAGTTATCCTAAATACACTAAAAGAGCCATTTTGAGCATATTTCATGAGTTACACATACAGTTAGTTGATCTCAGAACTCATTTTAATACAGGTATTGCTCACTGAGCAAAGCAACAAAGAGCAGATCTGCTAGTTAAGCTTCCAACACCCAAAGCATGGGTGCTTCTGCAAGGTGGCAATCTCAAAACTCAAAGCATTACATGAAAGTCGTATAAATCTTTAAACTAAAGCGAAGATTAAACTCTAACATGTCTTTCTATTAACTTTAAACATCTAAGATTACTTTGACTGTCAACATTTATCTCTCTTAATTCAATCCCATGCAAAGCATGCTGGGAACTACAAATCCCCAAAGCAGGTAGTAGGACCAACAAAATTTTTTTTATGATGGCCCAACACAAAACGCTTAAGTTAACTCAATGGTTTACAAATTTAAGTGAACTGATAATAAAACAAATAAATTAGCCAAATAAATTACAATAATTGTGCTGTTTCAGCTCATTTTAAACAGGTAGATTAAACTGAGTTTTCTGAGTGTGCTTAACGTGGCTAATATTCATTCATTCATTTATTTTCTTCTTGGCTTAGTGCCTTTATTAATCCAGGGTCGCCCCAGCGGAATGAACCAGCAACTTATCCAGCAAGTTTTTACACACCGGATGCCCTTCCAGCTGCAACCCATCTCTGTGAAACATCCACACACACATTCACACACACACTTATACACTACGAACAAATTAGTTTACCCAATTAACCTGTACCACATGTCTTTGGACTGTGGGGGAAACCAGAGCACCCGGAGGAAACCCACGCAAACGCAGGGAGAACATGCAAACTCCACACAGAGACGCCAAATGAGCCGAGGCTCGAACCAGTGACCCAGCGACCTTCTTGCTGTGAAGCGACAGGATTACCTACTGCGCCACTGCTTCGCCCAACGGGGCTAATAATACTATTTAAATAACAAAACAAAAATAAACAAACATTTAAACTCCTTTTATTCTAGCCTAAATAAAACACATAAGACTTTCCGAAGAACAAAATATTAAAGAAGAACCTGTGAAAATGCCCTTCCAATAAATATCCCATGAGATATATTTAAAAAAGAATAAATATTGTACAAGAGGGCTAATAACTTTGCCCTCAACTGTATTTACTTTTGTTAAAGTGCTTTATACAAATAAATACAATTTTAAAAATGTAGAAAACGGAAGTGGGTTTTCGTTATGTACAATGTTAAGTATCACTTAAGATGAGTTAGATTAGAAACCACTATCTTGAAGAGCTAAAATTTGCTGTTGGTTGGAAAAGAACAGACATGAAACAGCTGGCAGACGGTTCGACCCATCAGTGTGGTCACCACTTACCCATGGGCACATTCTGCAAAAATTACATACTCTAAAAATACCCAAAACCATTTTGAAATATAACATTTCAAGCCCAAAACAAACCCCGGCCAATGCCAAAGACGGGCAGGAAAATACTTTATCCCCTGAGGGACAAAGCCAAATGCGGAGAGACCGAAATATCTGTCAGAATAAACAGATTTTTTATTTATTTATTCAATTTTTTAAATAGCTTTTCGTGGGACGTGTGTAATCAGTGGCCCTGTTCACACCTTCAGGAGAAAGAGGGCTGCTGTTATACAACATTTCACAGCACTTCATCAGACTTTCAGCAGGAGAGAGTTCAAAATAACATGGAAAGCTTGAAAAAGCATCAACATCACAGTCTGGAGCCCATGAAGCCCATTTGCCTGGTAGAGAGGCAGGGGAATCAAGGACTTCTCAGAGGGTACAAGTGGGAGTCTGTATGACCCCCTGACCGAAGCATGACATTTAAGTTGGTCTTGCAAAATTTTGTCATAAAAGCTTCACTTGTGTCAAAACTCTAATTATTTAATCCAATTATCAGTGTGGCGGCATGGTGGCTTAGTGGTTAGTACTGTCGCCTCACAGCAAGAAGGTCACTAGTTCGAGTCCCGGCTGGGCCAGTATGGAGTTTGCATGTTCTCCTCATGTAGGCGTGGGTTTCCTCCGGGTGCTCCGGTTTCCCCCACAGTCCAAACACATGCGCTATAGCTGAATTGGAGGAACTAAATTGACCGTAGTGTATGAGTGTGTGTGAATGAGTGTATAGGTGTTTCCCAGTACTTGGTTGTAGCTGGAAGGGCATCTGCTGCATAAAACATATGCTGGAATAGTTGGTGGTTCATTCCGCTGAGGCGACCCCTGATAAATAGTGGACTTAGCTGAAGAAAAATGAATAAATGAATGAATAATTATCAAAGGCTAATCTACACTGCCTCACTTTTCCTTGTGCTTATTCCCTTCATTTTACGGCCTATTCTCTGCTTTATCATGGGTCGTGCACAGCGAAATGAACAGCCAATTACTCTGGCAATTGCTTTACACTGCGGACGACCTTCCAGCCACAACTTATCTCTGAAAATACAACCCTCAGTTCTAAGAAACACCCAAACACTCTCCCGTTCAGACACTAATTTAGTTTAACCAATTGGCCAGTGTAGAGTTTGCACATTCTCCCTGCATTCGCGTGGGTTTCCTCTGGGTGCTCCAGTTTCCACCACAGTCCAAAGACATGCGGTACAGGGGAATTGAGTAGGCTAAATTGTCTGTAGTGTATGTGTGTGAATGAGTGGATGTTTCCCAGAGATGGGAAGGGCATCCGCTGCGTAAAACATGTGCTGGACTAGTTGGCGGTTAATTCCACTGTGGCAACCATGGATTAATAATGGGACTAAGTTGAAAAGAAAATGAATGAATGAATAAATGAATATTTACAATATTTAGTATACATGTGTGTGAAATACCCCAAGGATCTGCCTTAGGACCTCTTCAAGTCAACAAAATAAGATGCTATTTTCTAAAACTCATTAATTTTCGACCTATAGTTTGACATTGTTGTTAAAAATCTGCATGAAAGCTTTAAACATACAAATCAACACGTTTGCACTATATTTATGCGCGTATTACATGGTCTGCACCTTAATTCCTGAATGAGCCACTTTTTAGAACTAAGCCATTTGGTAAAGTAGCCCAGGCACGCATAGTTATTTCTGATCGAACGAGTTTCTGACAACACAGCTAATTAGGTAGATAACCTTTACAATATTTAGTATATATGTGTGTGGAAAACCCCAAGGTTCTGCCTTAGGACCTCTTAGATTCAACAAAATAAAATGCTATTTTCAAAAATTTTATTTTCTAATTATAGTTTGACATTGTTGTTAAAAATCTGCAGAAAGCTTAAGAAAAAAAAAAAATATATATATATATATATATAAATATATATATATATATATATATATATATATGTGTGTGTGTGTGTGTGTGTGTGTGTGTGTGTGTGTGTGTGTGTGTGTGTGTGTGTGTGTGTGTGTGTGTGTGTGTGTGTGTGTGTGTGTGTGTGTGTGTGGAATACCTCAAGGATCTGCCTTGGGACGTCTCCAATTTTATTCTGATTGAGTAGATTGATCTGAACTAACTTGAGCAAATGACCAGATTGACCTGAAAATGTATAAATGTTTCAGTCGTAACTCTCTCAACAACATCTTTACAGCTTTTATTCACAGATAAACATTTGCAGAACTAAAGTCTGGACATATATCAATGTGTTTCAGGCAGGTTTGGGTCAGTGTTCTTTGTTGGATAAAATAAATCAAATCTGAGGAATACTGCGAGCTTTGTAACTTGGCAGATCTTTTCCATGCACAAACAGATACATTACACACTAAAGCAAAAGGAAAACACTACAAAGAACCATATGGCCTCTTCAAATAATATATCTGAATGTCTACTTTTTGGAACCATTGAACTTTTTTTGCACGGTGACATTTAATTAATGACAAATAGTGGGGCTATATGGCTATTGTCACGAAATATTATTTATGATAGTAAAACATGCTTCAGGATCTTTATGCAAATTACACAAACCAACATCTGATATAGATTTACCAAATGGGACTTGTTTTTAGATTTCAAACTCCTGCCATGAAAAGTCTTCTGGAAGTATAATACTTTCCGTCTGCTGTGTGTGTGTATGCAAATACACACTTCTATTCAAAACATTGACAATGTTGTTGATTTAGTGCTTAAGAAGAAGATTTGCTGAAATTTTTGTCCTGTCTTTTTAATGGAAACTAAAACATTTTTCAGGAGTCCTATATTATTAATTGATGAATGGAAAGCTCAGTAGGTAAACAAAATGTATTTTAACATTAAGGGCCCTATCATATACCCGGCGCAATAAGGTCTTTTTTTAGTTTATTCATGACAATTTGCTTTGGTATGTTACTATTATTAGCAGTATTATTTATTCATTCTTTTTTTCCCGCTTAGTCCCTTTATTGATCTGGGTTTGCCACAGCGGAATTAACCGCCAACTTTAGGTCTAAGTACTTTAGGTAGTTTAGGTCTAGTAATCAGATAAATTGGCTAAATAATGATGTGATGTGAAACAGGGAGATTCTAATTATGATTTGGTACAAAAGCAGCATCCAAGAAAGGTCTAGACCTTTAGGAGCAAATATGGGCAGAAGATCGCCAGTTATGTGAGAAAATGATTGAAATGTTTAAACAATGTTCATCAAAGAAAGATAGGAAGACATTTGGATATTTCACCTTCAACAGTGCAGAAAATAATTAAATGATTCAAGAAATTTGAATGAATTTCAGTGTGTAAAGCAGTGGTTCTCAAAGTAGGGGTCGCGAGACATTAGCCCCTTTCACACAGTGATACCGGTAAATATCTGGAAAATTTCCGGAACTACTTTACCGGTAAATTCAAAAAAGCGCTGTTCACACAGGCGAGGACGTTACGGAATATTTCCATAAAAGAGCATTCACACATCCATTTTAAAATACCGGTAAATTCTGACATCATCAACCAGAAATGACCTCTAAACGGCTGGCCTTGTATTTGTAACCATTTAATTACATTACAAACTGTGGAGGGATCAGTATTGTGAACAACTCCGATGAAAACATAGAGAAACACTTTCACATGTCGAGATGTACATAAAATGTGTGTTTGCTTTCACGGGTACACGCAAAGCTTAAAGGTAAACAAACAACGGCTTATCATAAGCATCCTATCGATAATTATTTACACAGTTGGCATTAAGACGAACATATAAACGTTATCTGACTAACATCTACCAGCTAAATATGTCTGGTAAAATATTCAAAGGCTTTTATTCTCATAAACCGCGCAGACGTGAATGCTTCTGACTGTTCTGATTGGCTAAAGCAGGTGTTTCACGTCAGCATGTTCTAGACGTGCACGCGCTCTTTCCGGCAATCTTCCTTCTGCGTTCACTCAGCACAGCATTCTGGCAAATTACCGGTAATGTTACAACTTCTCTTTTCGGAAAATAGCCAGAACAAATTTACCGGTATTTTCAAAAAGGGCCTGTTCACACATACACACCATTCCGGAAAATTGGCAGTAATTTTTTGGAAAGGTCTGTATGTGTGAAAGGGGCTAATGAGGGAGGGGTTGCTTGGTGATTTTCAAAAATCTCATGTATTTTATTAGAATTATCATATTTTATCAATTATTATATTTTATGTGTGACCCCTGGGGTTATTATGCTAACATATTAACATCACAGCAATAGTGTTATTTGCAGCAGATTGATTTTGTGGTACAATATTAAACTTTGGGCCTACTCACACTATGCTATTCGAACCGTGCCCAGGCCCGTTTCCTGGATCGTTTGAGAAGTGTGAGGGCTCTAAATCGGGCTCTCACTTGGGCATTGGCGTGGTACGCTTGTGTGTGAGGGCAAAACGCGCCTAAGCCAGAAACTGAAAGCAAGACGTGACTTTTAAGGGATTGTTTCATATGGATTTATTAATTATTCTTACCGTTCAATCAACGCAAACTGGATGCTTTCACACCTACACTATTGCTTCGGAACCTGTCTCGTTTGCTCAGTTAGCGCGGTTGGATGTAATGAAATACAAGTCTAAGGCCCCGTTTACAATAGTGCGTTTTAGTTTTAAAACGGCGTTGTAGAATGAAAACGATCCGAGTCCAGACTCGCGTTTTACCCAGCGTTTCTGAACAGCTCTCCGTCCACACCAAAACGCTGAAAACGCACATCACGTGACCACACACACACACTCTCGGGCCAGCGCTCCAGCATTTCTACCCAGATGAGAGCTCTGCTTGTCGGACTGCTCATCACGCATCTCCCGCTGGATCTAATCTCACTATATTTGCTAAACGTGATATTTCATTCATGTTGTTGTCTTTATCTAACGACATAGGCCAATTCCCTGACTTTGGTCATTGGAATCTATTAAGTTACTTGTTCACGGGTAACATGTTTTGGTTAAGTGCAAAGATAAGTTAATGATTAATCCAGGTACATTAACTGATCGCTTGCCTTTATTTCCTACAATGTATAAACTTATTGTATGTTATACTTTTATAATTGTCGATTATTAAGACTGATATTCAGCAAAAGAGAGGGTGCGTTTCGTATTTTCACTGAAATTGAAAGGAGGCAGTTGTTATCGGCTCCGTTTTGTTATAAATATCCACACAGTGAAGATGACGCTCATATATGCAGCACGACGCCTCAACATTTCTGCTGTCTGTTAAGTTTTCTAATATTAAAATGAAAATAGGCAGTTCCTTAAATCATGTTTACATTTTATTGTTGAGAAAGTGAAACAACGTAGCCAAGGTGATGTGAATGAAGTTATAAAGTACACTGTTCCCTTTGAAGATTTACGCGTGTCCTCGGTATGTTTTCCATATCAAACTGAGAAGGGGGAGACTGCAGCCTTGATCAAACTTGCGAAGTCTTAACTTACAAGAAGAGGATGCGAGACTGAACTGTGTGTGGGCTACTTAATATTGAGGAAAAGCCCCAATCAGATAGGCGAACGTTTGCAGCCCCGCCTCCGTTTTCAGATGTCTCCGTCTTTCCCCATCCACACTGAGACGGAGCAGCAGCGTTTCAGAATGAAAACGGCCTCTCCAGCATTTTCGAAACGCTCCGTTTTCGGCGCTCGAGAACTCCGGCGTAGTGTGGACGGATGGCGTAACCGCAGCAAAACTTATGCGTTTTCAAACTAAAACGCATTAGTGTAAACGGGGCCTAAGTAAATTTAGAAATCACTACTTTCTGTTTTTATTTGCATTTTCATACTGTCCCAGCTTTTTGTAATTTGAGTTTGTAGCATTGCTGGTCGAAAATGTTTGTGTGTAGGACAAGATCCTGTGTTGAAGGAAAGCTGGGAGGTTGATAACATGGAGAGATACACATCTGTACCAGCAAGCGATCCTAGACAGTTACCATTGTAGTTTTTAGTCATGGCACAGAGATGGATAGAGAGATGTTGCCAAAGACAATAGTTGTTTATAAACAGATCCATTGAAGAGAGACGGGTAAGACTAAGGGTATGATAGTATCTGGCAACCCATAGAGACAACTAAGATGCCTTATCAGCCGGCTCAGACCTGATAAACACATCGTTCTCTGTCTCTTCTGTTCCGTCTGCCTGGGAAAATTGCTCAGTTTCCACCTATTTCTTCATGGCTCTACGGGTGGTACCTTTACATCAAGAGATTGCATGTACAGTTGAAGTCAGAATTATTAGCTCTCCTGTGAATTTGTTTTTCCTTTTTAAATATTTCCCAAATGACTTTTAACAGAGTAAGCATTTGTCAGGATATTTCCTATAATATGTTCTTCTTTTGCATTAAGTCTAAAGGTATTGCACACTGAATCCGAAATTTTCAAATATTATTTTTGCATGTAAAAAAATAAGTTGGACTTCACGTTGTGTCATTTGTATTATTATTAAGGTTACAATCAATGTAACTTGTCATCTGTCATAAAAAAAAATTTCAAACCGGATACAATTTTTTCCACTTTTCGCATTCGAAAAAGCACTTTGAGAGGGGTTTTGACAGCTCAGAACTACCGTACAAGCGAAAAGTTAAATACAGAATGCTGTCTCTTGAGCCACAGATAACTTTATGACACAAACAGTACATAAAATAGAGACATAATGTGGTGGACAGTTGAGAACCCCTACATGTTGGATTGTGTTCAGTGAGTGTGTGTCCATACATGTGACGCACTGCCCATAGACATTATAACAGAAAGCATGGTCTGCTTTCGGTCCATTGCTTCGACACATCAAAGTTCTACTCCTTAGCCCTTTCCCTTACCCCTACCCCTAGTTTTGCACGTTCATGTGAAGGGGGTTGGGGTGTAGCTTAAAGGCTTTGGGCTAAGGGGAAGGGCTAGATACCCTTTGAAACAGAGATTTTTTTTAGGACCACATTCGAATTCAAGGGGTAAGAAAATGTCCCAGAAAACACCATCTACAACAGCAGCATGGCTGCACACGGAAATCAGGAGATGCACAAATTAGACTAATTGTCATTATTACAATTTTTTCGACAAACAAGCACATGTTTTACTACATTCTTAACCGTGTTCTTGTTTTACCGTCATGCTTTATAAAAAAAAAAAACACTAAAATATAAAGAAACAGAAATCGATTTTTATTTCTATCCATAATCCATAACAATAACTCCTGTAAAGCAGTTCCACAACATACTTTAACAAGATGACACTCGAATCCATGTCAGAAAAGTCTAGTGGCTGGGAATGAGCTTTTTACAGTGTCTGGTATAACGTTAATGTTGTTATTATGTGTTTACATAGATTAATGTTTCACAGTACAGTTACAAGCTTTAATATAACATTATAATTGCCATAATATTTTGTTATGATAACATGATATATGCCTTCAGTGATTTCCTGAAGATAAATAACCAAAAATAACACAACGCGATCGTTGATTTCATTTGAAGCAAGTGATTGCAATGACATATAATGGCGTGTGCAGGTGCTGTCCCATTTCTTAAGGGTAAATTTTAAAGCCCTTCCCATTTACACTCTGTTTTAAGGGGAAGGGGAAGGGGTAGGGGTACAAAAACAGAAATGGGATTGGGCCTAAATGAACACAATATGTAGCCTGTTCCTCTTTTTTTCTACTTTTTTTTTCTTTGTTTTGTTTTTTCATAATGGATTCATTAATATGCATGAGGCTCAGTGTGCAAGGTTTGTTTACGTGACAAATTTTCCGCATATGAATAGGAAAAAAATGCATGCGGAAATGTCGTATATAAGTGTGCAAAGACCTTGTTTATTTCAGCTAGGATAAAATGTTTTTGATCGTCTACAGAACAAACCATCATTATACAATGATTTGCCTAATTACCTTTAAATGTCACTTTAACCCTTTTATTACCCCACCAAGAAAAAAATGTTTGGATTGCATTTCTTAGCCCCTAATGTCGCTAGTAAACACACTCAATGCATGTTGTTTCAACACATCCTATAATTTCTAAAATATCAGCCTCTACCAAATCTGTCAGTTTATGGTAAAAGTACCAGGCTTAATACATATATTACGGAAAATCTGAAAATATGAAGTGTAAGACATATCTTTAACAGTCATTTTTGAAAACAGTAAAAACATGGTCAACCGTTCAGTAGAGAGAGTCAATTATGCTGAAAACTAATGTCTTGAAAAATATCTAGTAAAATATTATCTACTGTCATCAAGGCAAAAATAAAATAAATTAGTTATTAGAGATGAGTTATTAAAACTATTATGTTTAGAAATGTGTTGAAAAAAAATCTTCTCTCTGTTAAACAGAAATTGGGGTAAAAAGAGTGCTTAATTTGTGAATTGCGAGGTCCTGAAACAGATCGGGGTGTTGCGAACGTAAGGTAAGAGCCAGGAGAGGTTGGTTGTTGCGGATGAAAGTGAAGAGGGTTGGGGAGTCACACAAGAAAGTAAACGTGAACAGCGGAGGGGGGGGGGGGTGGTTGGGGGGGGGGGGGGGTGCGGGTGGGGGGTTAAGGAGGGGGATCGGTAAAATGAGGTGCCGGATCAGATTTCAGAGGTACCGAATCGGGCGTAGTCCAGCACAAATTAAGCCTTGGATAAAAATATAGAGGAAAGCAAATAATTCAAGAAGGTTAATAATTCTGACTTCAACTGTGCATGTGAAATCTGCTGCATTTCTATTTTTAAATGCTTTTGTTCTTTTTTTAGTCCACAAATTATCTGTAAAGTGTCAAAATAAACCAATGATGGTGCTCAGTCAATTCAAATTCAGTGCACCAAAAAAGTGTTTACTGTGTGAACCAAACCTCTCAAAACACACACAACACACTTCAATGAGTGGGGAACAGATGAAGTGATGTTGTTTATGGCCCTTCCTAAACACTCCTGTCCACAGTGTCACCACAAAGTAATGGTGCCATTACTTACGGGCATTATGGACTTCACAGGAAACAATTCACAACCTCTATTTAGGAGCTGTGTAGGTAGCTCAGTAATGTCAATAACACATAAACATGCTGTAAACTGGAAGTCCTGACCAAGAGCTTGCGATAGCTGACTGTGCCCAGAAAAAATCAGGCTCTGTGAAAATACACATCAGAGGCGTGACATTACATTGCTTTCTGGAAGCTTTGCAACATTTAAAACAGATTTTAACAGCTTTACAGCCACAAGTGTTCATGGGAAATGCGTCCTGTGCTGTATTTCATTCATTCATTTTCCTTTGGCTTAGTCTCTTTATTAATCTGGGGTCACCTGAGCGGAATGAACCGCCAACTTATCCTGCATATGTTTTACACAGAGGATGCCTTTCCAGCTGCAACCCAGTACTGGGAAACATCCATACACACTTATTCACACACATACAATACGGCCAATTTAGTTTATTCAATTCACCTGTAGCGCATGTGTTTGGACTGTGGGGAAAAGCGGAGCACCTGGAGGAAACCCATGCCAACATGGGGAGCACATGCAAACTCCACACTGAAATGCCAACTGACCCAGCCGGGACTTAAACCAACGACCTTCTGCTAACAGTGATAACCACTGAGCTGTATTTATAAACATGTTTTTGTATTTTTGAGAGAAACGATGTCAGACATATGTGAACACCCATTATCCTATCACAAGACACCACAGTCTGCTGAATTATAATCTGCATTCATGAGTCCTTGCGTACTCCAGGGTTCTGCCCTGGAATCCTTCCAGTTTTACCACAACACAGACTTGCAGTACGAAATGTCATCTTTTAAAAAGAAAAAAATGCCTTTAATAATTATTATAATCTGCTTTCATGAGTTCTGAGTACTCCAGGGATCTGTTGTGGGGCTCTACACATTTCACCACAACATAGGCTTGCAGTGTAGAATGTCATCTTTTTAAAGAATTGCCTCCAATAATTACTGTATAGTCTCTTGAATTAAAATCTGCTTGCTTTCGTGACTTGTAAGTACTCCAGGGATCTGTTTTGGAGCTCTTCACATTTCACCACAACTTAGGCTTGCAGTGTGAAACCATAGGCAAATGCAGTACCCCAAGGACCTGTCTTTGGATCGCACCAATTTGACCACAACATGACAGACTGCCAGTGACAAACTCCACCATTTTGTGGCCAATTTCAAACCTATATTTTATTCACTTACTTAGGAATATATTGTAGGCATTTGATGGATTTTCCCTGGGACCATTCCAAAAAAAGACTTTTGTGTACTTTGTACACAATTTAAAAGCATTTTAACCCTGTACTGCACGCGTGATGATAGATCTATAAAAAAATGTACGTTTTTCTTTTCTTAGAAAGGAGAAAATCTTTTTTTAAGGTACTTTATGATATCAAAAAAAAAAGCACTCATGGGGTAGCTCAAATATTTTGTCGGTGCTCTTTGGGTAAGGGATTCATCAAAACAACAACAGTCCAACAGTGCCCTTCAGTCCAAGGCACTCGAAAAACCCTAATAAACGCAGTTCCTTGCCATAAAAACGTAGGTTTTTTAAGGATTAGCCATGTGAATAAAGGCTTTTTAAAAGAAAAATTCACATTTTTCAAGTGCCTTGGACTGATTTTTGCTGTTACTTTTGCTGTCCAATAGTGGATCTAACGTAGAAATTACTAATTGAGAACTTTCATTATAATTAATAAGTTTGTTGTTTGAAATAATTTAATTAGTGTTGCAGTGTTATAAGCTTTAACACAGAACTTATAAATGACACCTTAAACATACTTTACAATAACTGATATTCCAACAGCTTTCATTTATTCCACCTTTTTTGCTGAATATTATTGAAAACAAACATAAAATTGCATTATCATGTATACAACACACAGTAAAGTGTAAAAAAAAAATCCTACGGTTTTTACAGTTATTTTACGGAAATAAACTGTAAAATAACGCACGTTAACTTACAAAAATTACAAAAAAAGATTGAATTACAGAAATTTACCAGTAATTTAAATTAAAGTAAATTTCTGTAATTTAATGTCCATTACTATTCATTTTTTCCAGCACCCTGCAGCCGGAAATAAACCTTAAAATCCGGATCTTTTTACAGTGTAGGTATAACTATTTCCTCCAGTAAATATTATAAGAAATAAATAACAAGTCTAATAGATTCAGATGCATCAGAATAATGTAGCTACAATGTTTAAATTTTATATAGTATAAGGCATAAGACGATACCCGTTTTCAAGGTATACCAAAAAAGCAGAACATTTTGGCCGTTTTAAAACCTTGACTTTTCCAAACCTTGGTATACCAAGCTGAGTCAAAAGGCAAAGGCTCTCAATTTACCAGTCAATGTACGTTCCTACTCTCACCTATGGTCATGAGATTTGGGTCATAACCAAAAGGACAAGATCTCGGATACAAGCAGCCGAAATAAGTTTCCTTTGCAGGGTGGCAGGGCGCACCGCTACAGAAAGGTGAGGAGCTCTGCCACCCAGAAGGAGCTCAAAGTAAAGCCGCTGCTCCTCCACATCGAGAAAAGTCAGCTGAGGTGGCTTTGGCATGTGTTTCGGATGCCTCCAAGACGCCTACCTAGGGAGGTGTTCCAGGCATGTCCCATCGGGAGGAGGCCTCGGGGAAGACCCAGGACACGCTGGAGGGACTATGTCACTTGGCTGGCCTGAGAACACCTCGGGATTTCCCCTGGAGGAGCTGGAGGAAGTGTCTGGGGAGAGGGGAGTCTGAGGTTCTCTCCTAAGACTGCTGCCCCCGCGACCCAGAAAAGCAGACGAAAATGAGATAAGATACAGGAGAAACATCCGATCTCTAACAAGAATCTCACTTCCCAAGAGCTGTTCATTAAATCCAAGATTCACTGCTGCTGGAATTTGGAAATATGGAAAAACATGTCCAAACTGTTTTCGCAGTGACAAAGTCCTACATAGATTATCTCTAACTTCCTCCAGAACACCTAGTGGTTTCGATCAAGACCATGTCAAGCTGAGTGTATTTAGGGTTAGAACCCTTGAGATACAGGACTGGACAACCTATTTCTAAGACAAATAAAGAATCACAAGTCAACATATTATTCTTCCACACACTGAAGGTGATTCAACACTTATTTTGGTGGT